>NW_022196903.1:143437122-143455126 GCF_008632895.1 Mastomys coucha
TTTTTTTTTTTTTTTTTTTGACAAGGTTTTACTATGTTGTCTTAGGTGGTTTGGAACTCTCCTTTTAAATAGACCAGGCTGTTCTCAAACTCATATCTACCTGCCTCTGCTTCCCAAGTGCTGAGGCTAAAGACAGCCACCACTAAAGGCAAGTTTTTGCTGTGAAACTCAGACTGGTCTTGCGCTGAAGATCCTCCTGCCCAAACCTTGAAAATGCTGAGATTATAGGCATGCACTATCATTTCAGCTATCTGGCTCTGTTTTCTGTTCTCACAGATACTGTACATTTTGTCTCACTTCTGATTGTATGTTTGTTATACTGAACATTAACTATCAATTTTGTTTTCTTAGATAGTGCTGGCTCAAAACTTTCCAAGAGAAGCCTCAGTGCAGATGAATTTGAAACACTACAAAATCCAGTAAAAGACTCAAATGAAATGTTCCGGACCTACAAAAAGATGTACCTTGAGAAGAGAAGCAGAAGCCTTGGGAGTAGTCCAGTTAAATAGTCACAGGAAATCGTGATTTTTGGTTTTTACCACCAGAACATCCCTAGTCTTTTCTTTTTAGGCTCCCTTGCTGAAAATAACTCAGGAAGGTCACATTTAGATTTCTCAGCCAAGGAGTTTCAGTTACAGCTTATACTATATTTTTCACTGATACTATGTGACTGAAATGTTGTATTAGCTGCTGGTGGACAGGAAAAAGAAAGATTCAATTTGTTTGGGAACTACAAAGTGTATGATATGTGCGGTGTTGAACTGTGTTTACTGTTTTTAAGTCTTGCTGGCACAGTGGTGCACACCTGTGACCCTAACAATTTACGCGTAGACAAAAGAGGATCAAGAATTCAGGGTCATTCTCAGCAGCATAGTGAGTCCAGTGAAGTCAGCTTAGGATACGTGTGAGCCTCTCTCTAAAAGCAAAGCAACAGCAACCAAAAAAAGAGTATGAAGATGGCTGATTCAGACTTTACTTTGGGATGCTGTCATCCTGAGGTAACTATTCATTCTCTGAGAACTTAGTTGTTTGACTGGGGCTGTAAATAGATTCTGGTTTCTAAGCACATTAGCAAAATTTATTTTTCAGAAAGTGCCCACTGTGAATGTCAAAGTATATTCCTAAGTATTTTGTACCTCATTGTAAAAGTTTTTTTCTGAAGTCTTGTTTTATACTTTTGTTAAGCTTACTGGAGTTTTTGGAAGATGTCTTAACATTACTTTTCATACTTGAAATAAACATTTATTTTTTAAAAAACTACAGTTTTCAGTCTCCATGGTTCTATAAGGGCCCATGATTCCTGAAGAATGATACCTTAGATTTAGATAGTATGCAACAACAAAGAACATTTATTCTGCAGAGAACCAGCATGGAGGGGTCTACCATACATCGGGATAGAAGACAGAGATATGGACTCTGCAGGGTCAGTTTAAAGCCTGTTAGGGTAGTAGTGGGTGACGGTTATCTTTCCCTTTATTGGTTAGCTCTTTCTCCAGGGATACGGGTGTCTTTGTGATTGGTTAAGGGTCTGGGGGGTAATTGGGGGACTTTTGCTGACTATCAGCTCAGGCTAGGTAGTGGGGCAGCTTCTGACTGCTTCTCATTGGCTGTGCATGAGGGGTGGGTTTTCCTGGAATTGACTTGTTTTGGACTTTTTCAGTTCTAGGAAACAGAAACTTAGGCCTAGTCTCCCAAACTTCCAGTTTGCAGCCTGTCATGGAGTTAGCCTGACTCAGGCTAAGTCAGTCCTCTCAGTTCCATTTCTCTTTTGTTTTGTATTTTCACTAATAGACACATGTGGATAAGTGAGGCATGATGGCACACCCTCTGGGAGGCTAAGGCAGCATGTGCTACACTGGGCACAGAATGTTTGCTTCTAGGAGAGCATTGGTTATTTTTAGAAAACTCTTCCCTCTTGCAGTAGTGGAAATGGAATTTTAGGCCTCGTGTGCTAATGCGGCACTGCCCTTAACTAACCCCAAGTCCTGTTTGTTTTAAAATCCTAATGTTGTATATATATAACTTTTTTTGAAGAAGTACATTGGAAGTGGAAGGTAGTCAAGATTTTAATAGGATTGTGCAGAAAGTTCCTTGTAGATTCAGCTTCCATATTGCCACCAGTCTTGTAGGAAACACCTACTTAACAGCTTTTTATGCAGTATCAAGGAATATATATGGTTATCTGAAAATGCTGGTGCAATTTTTTTCTATGAAAAAGTACTTTGCGAATGGAAGGCTGAGGCAGGAAGATTGCTGCTATTTCAAAAATAGTCTGGGCTAGGGAGTAACTTCCTGCCCCAATCAAAAGAAAATAGAAGTGTATATGAAATCAGATATTCTTCACAGTATACTACTACAGCCACAGAGAAAATGTACACACAGATACGAAGACAACTTGTAAATGAGTTGTTAGACTTGAAGAAAGACAAAAACATTCTTTACCATTCCTCAGTCTTAAATTGTTTCAGTATTTTCATTTATTATTTTATGTGTGTGAGTGTTCTTGCATGTATATAAGTGTATCATGTGCATGCCTAGTACTTGAGGTTTTAAGAGATTTTAGAGCCTCTAGGTCTATTGTCCCTGGTGGTTTTGATTTGCTAGGTGGGTCTTCTGCAAGAGCAACAAGTATTCTTAACTGCTGAGCCAACTCTCCATCTCTGATTTTAAAGATTTATTCATTTTAATTATGTGTCTATTTATGAATGTGCATATGTTTGCCACTGCCTTCAGAGGCCAGAGAACTATTTGATTCTCCTACCCTGGAATTAAAGGCAGCAGGTGTGGATTCTGGGACCTGAAGTTGGATCCTCTAATGGCTCTTTAACTATTGAGCCGTTTCTCTAAACACTTTTAACTTTTAAAACCTTGTTTAACAGTTACATTGGCTGTTAATATTATTGTTTACCTGTTAATGTTTTCAGTTTAGAAGTGACTTACATGCTAAATTAGAACCTGATTTGTAAGTGCTAGTGAATGTTTTTGTGGCAAATTGAAGTTTGAATCATTCTCAGGAAAGAATGGAAGAGAATAGTTTCTGTGTAAAAGATGAGTAAATTCTCAAATTTGCAGTTTTGGGCAGTAGGATTTAGAATTGTTTTTATCCCTGGTAAGGCAGATTCTCACTGAAAGAAAAAATAGTTGAATTTTTATAGGGAAAAGAAAACTTGAAAATATTTTATTAAGATGTATGTATGTTGGTTACACTGAGATAATCCACATGTGCATAGTGAATACTGACTAAATGCATCCTTTCAGCAAGCTGTCTTATCTAAGCAATCAATATTCTAAGAAGACTCGAGTTGGCTTTTTTAAACTTGCCTCACAAGTACGTGTGCTACTTGTCTCTTAAATACTTAGTTCATTAGACATTCCAGTTTCTTCATTTTGTTGTACTTGGTAGAACTTTATTCTTAATTTATTCTCACCTATTAAGGGACACCTAAGTTGGGTCCATGCATAGTCTGTTATTGGCTTGTAGGTGTCTGACATGCTTATTCTTTGCTCATGCACATAAGTGACAACAGGATCAAATGGTAGTTCCATATTAGGGTTTTGTTTTGTGGTGGGTTTATTGTTGTTTATTTTGTTGTTTGTTTTTTGTGCGTTTTGTTAAGGCAGAGTTTCACTGTGAGCCCTAGCTGACCTGGAACTTGTTAAGAGAATACTCTATGAGTGTTCAGAAGCTGAGTTTCTCCATGCATTCTAAGAACACTTCTTAGAGTAAAATTATATGGTGTTCAGTTTCCTTCCACTCTTAGGCTTTTGGGCCCTGAAGCCCTTGAGGCTGTTGGAAGTAAATGCTTGTTGACATATGTACATATGACAACTCTTCTATGAATATGACACTGTTCTATGACTTGAACATAGGAGTGCTTTGAATACTTGGCCATATTCCATCCTGAAATTTACAAGAGATCTGCCTGCCTCTGTCTCCTGAGTGCTAAAACTAAAGGTATGGTATGCTGCCATACCTGGCCAGTTTTGAGCACTTATTCATTTGTATTAGCATTTCAAATACTTGGTTATTTGTGGCTGGTGACTACTAAATAGGACAACATAGGCCAGCACATAAAATGTGTTCAAGTTGCCTGAGTATTTGGATCATGGGCAGTGTAGTTGCCTAGTATGTTCTAAACCCAGCATCACCATAATAAGAGAACTCCATTATCTATAGTATAAAAGAAATGTTCAGTGTTTTGTGGTGTTTGATTTAGTTTGGTTTGGTTTGGTTTTAACATTTATCTAGTACTAAGTCAGTTTATTGCTTGATCCTTGGTTTATGAATATTTGAATGTATATATACCTTAACCCTGATATATGTAAATCATGACACATAGGTGTCACTATCTTAAATGTCAAAAGGAAAATAATTTTTTCACCATTATATGCTCATTTCCAACTCTTGTTTTCTTTTTCTTTTCCAACTCTTGTTTTTCTTTTCTTTTTCTTGTTTTCTTTTTCCTCCCAGCCTCCCTTTCTTAAGGGTTTCACTCAGACCTGGCTGACCTGGAACTAACTATATAGCATATCTTGGCTTTAAGTCAGTGCTATGTTTGTCCCTCCCTCCTTGCCTTCCCCCTCTAAAGTTTGTTTGCCTTAAAAAGATATATTGTGTTTGTGTGTGTGTACCCACCCATATGATGACCTGCAGAGGTCAGAGCACAGCTTTAGGGAGATGGTTCCCTCCTCCTACCATGTAGATTCTGGGAAATTGAACTCAAGTTTTCAGACTTGGCTTCTAGTGCTGTTACCCAATGAGTCATTTCCTTGGCTCCTGTTTGTGTGGTTTTTTCTTTGTTTTCATTTTTTTGAGACATGGTCACTCTGTGTAGCTCATTCAGCCCTTCAGTATCCTGAGTGCTGGTATCACAGGTGGGTAAAGAATCTTGATGTTTTATTTTGTGTGTATGAGGGTAGATAACTAACTGCTGGAGGTTTACGGGGAGCCATATTTTATGCTATGTCAGGTGTTAATACCCAACTGAAAGGTTGGGAGATTTTCAGAGGAATTTGGCAACATAAGAACTTGGTAAGTAAAAAATATAGAAGCTGATAACAATTTAGGATTTCTTTGCAGAATATCTTGTCTCATAAGGATAGAGGCCAGTATAAGGTCAAAATGTGAGTCAAATTACTAAGGTGTAGAATATGTCAAATTCCACAAAATGGGTCTAATCCTAGTGTGGTGGTTTGAATGAAATGCTTGTCATGTGGTTATTAGTGTTCACTGTTATTCAGATCTATAATGAAAAGGAGCAAGTTGGGCAAGAAAAAATAGAAAATGTATAGTTTGAGGAGAAAGGGGGCACCAGGAAGTGAAATTTAAGTCATAGGTTCAAGGAGGTAGACAGATTAAAGAAATGCCTGATGTTAAGTACAACAAAGGGAGTGGTGGTCTGAGGATGAGATTCCACCCAGCTAAGCTTCCAACTTGTGAAAAGGAATTAAAAGAAAAGCTTAGTCTCTGTTGGAGGGGGATGTATGGGGGGAGTGAGGTGTGGTGGTAGGTATGTGCCTTTAATCCCAGCACTTGGGAGGAAGAGGTAGGTATATCTCTGAGTTCATGGCAACCTGGTCTACAGATCAAGTTCCAGGACAGCCAAGTTTAGGAAGCAAAGGAAACCACCAAGACCAGAAAGCTGCTGTAAATGTATTTGAATAAGGTGGCATGTTTGAGTTCAAGCAAGCATCAGAACTTGGTAGCTTCGGCTATGTGGTTCTGGCTTTAGAGTCAAGGATGTTAGAAAGGGGTTAGGAAATCTCTCTTCATGACTAAGAAAAGCTGCTGAGGGCAGGAATGTTCCTGCATGGAGGCCTATAGAGGCCATCATGTAAAGCTGTGAAGGCGAAGCCTGGATTGTGTTGGAGACCACAAGATGTTGGAGATGTCAGAGCTGTTGCATTGGATACCTACAGAGGAAAGCTGCTAATGGAGCAGAACTGGCCCAAGAGAAGTGTGGTGCAGTCAACAAGGCTGAAAAGAATTGGAGATCTGAAGAGTGTTTTGACATCGGACATGGAGATACAGTTTACCTAATTGTTTCTTGGGTTTGTTTCAGTCTGGTATTTCCTCACTGTGCTTCCTTTTCTCTCTTTTGGGATGGTAATATATATTCGATGCTGTTGTATGTTGGAATTATGTGATCTGCTTTAGTTTTTTTATTTTACAGGGGTTACAGTTAGGAGATTGCTATGAGTCTCTGAAGAAACTTTGGGCTTTTAAACGGGGTTGAAACTGTTAAAGACTTCTTTGGAGTACCAAATGCATCTTGCATTATGATATGTATGGCTTTAATCCTGAGAGCCAGGGATTGGAATGTCATTGTTTGAATGAAAATGGCCCCCATAGACTCATAGAAAGTGGCATTACTGGAGGTGTAGCCTTGTTGATATAGGTGTGGCCTTGTTAGAAGTGTGTCACAGGGTGAGCTTTGAGGTTTTAGAAGCTCAAGCCAGAGCCAGTGTCACTCACTTTCTGCTGCCTACTGATTTAGATGTAGAACTTTTAGATACCTCTCCAGAATCATGTCTGCCTGCATGACACCATGCTTCCCTCCTTGATGATAATGACATTAAATGAAGAGCAGAAAATGTGATTAATCAAAGATTTGACTGAATGAGTCAGAGATAGGATATGCCCAAGCTCACACGAGAACAGCAGAGAAAGAGAGGCTACTTAGCATTGAAAGAGAAAAAACATGTGGTAGTGTGGTTTGTGTGAATGGCAGTTTTACTGGGACAGTTTTACAGAGAGGTGAAGACAAGTGAGCCAAAGAATGAGAAAGTCAGAAGATAAGAACATAATTGCCAAAGTTAGTATGAGGCCAGGCAGAGCAAATCAGTCAGGAGCAGAGAGAAACTGGGTTGTGTAATAATAAAAAATTAAGTAATTTTCAGCAGCAGCACATTCCTTACTACCAGCTCCAATGTTCTGGGTTTCCAAGTGAAAGACACATAAATAACTTTTATATTTTGATATGCCTTAATTAGCTCAATGGCTGGGCCACTTCCTAAACTCCATGGGGTTAATCTGTCTTCAGCCTTTTGGCCCAGAACTCTGATGAAGCAGAATTAAGTGAAGCAGAAATTATGAAGGACTAGCTTACACTGTCTTGGCAGAACTTAGCTGTCTGTGTGCCTGCATCAGTGTGCTCTTTCCTGGACAGTATTTTTTGTCTGCAGATGAATTCTTGTCCAGTGGCTACCTTGCCATAATTGGAGCAACTCTATATGGAGATAATGATGCTCAGTATATTCTTTGAAGTAGGAAGTGGGTAGTCAGGAGCAGTCATGTCTCCTAGTCCAAAGATCTATTAATAATGAAATTATTTTAAAATCCACATTCTGTTGATCTCTGTTTGGGGGTGTTTTTAGTTTTTCCGAGACAGGGTTTCTCTGTATAGCCCTGGCTGTCCTGTAGCTCACTCTGTAAACCAGGCTGGCCTCGAACTCAGAAATTCGCCTGCCTCTGCCTCCCAAGTGCTGGGATTATAGGCTACCTGGCTGATCTCTGATGTTTTTAAAGACTATCTATATATAGTAAGTATATCTGAATTGTTAAACCTTAACTACTCTTCTATTTGAATAATGTTGAAAACACTATTATAATTAAGTCAAAAGCTAATATTACCAGAGTTTACTATCTGACCTTTGTATTACTTTATCATCCTAAATAATTTATAATAGCATATATTAGAAGGACTGGGTCTAAGCCGTGTATTTTTTTTTTAAAGATTGTACACACTGTAGCTGTATGGATGCTTGAGAGCCTTCATCTGGTTGTTGGGAATTGACTTTTTAGGACCTCTGCTCAGCCCGGCCCAAAGATTAATTTATTACACACCAGAAGAGGGTGTCAGATCTCATTACGGGTGGTTGTGAGCCACCATGTGGTTGCTGGGATTTGAACTCAGGACCTTCGGAAGATCAGTCGGTGCTCTTACCCGCTGAACCATCTCACCAGCCCAAGCCTTGTATTCTTAAATGAGTTGCATAGGTACAATGTCTGTCTAAGAGTAACAAAATTAACTTTAAATTTTGTATCAATATACAATTTATCTCAATGAAAACCTTAAACCTGTATCAGTATATAAATTCTGTACCAATGTAAGAGTAAATACATTTCAATTCTGCATCAAAATGTAAAGATTTCTACCAATGTAAGATTATGGCTATAAAATGTTTTATTTAAGAATAAATTTAGTAATCCATCTCCATATATCTAATTACTTACATTACTCTATCCCCTTTTTCTTTATTTTCTAACCCCCTTTCCTTTTACCTAAAAAAGGAAGGCTAGAGAAGAAAAAGGAGAGACAGAAATCACCAAGTCTAAGCTCTCTATTTAGTTTCCTCTCTGTTCAAAATTATGACCATTTCCAAATTATCCCTTCAGATGACAGTCTATCTATAATTTATAAAATAACCATAACCCGAGGAACCATAAGCCAAACCCAAGGAATCAGGATGACAACTCTCGGTAGCTTCTTCCTGTTGGTTGGTGTCATGAATTTTTTTTTAAGAGGTAGAGAGGGATAGGAATTTGGAACAATTTGGTTAGACTTTAAAAAACTAGCTTTAGTATTTGTTATCTAGTCCCTATATGTTTAGAAAGTTTAGGGCTTAACTGATGTTTTGATTGGATCTGTCTGAAAAGTTGGATGAACCAAGGTTATTGGGAATCAGTTATTCCTGAAGCTGCTCTGGGAACAGGTCTCTGGAAACAGCTTCAGCTGAGGCAGGAAGCTGAAACAGCAGGTCATTTTAGTATTCCTGCAGATGAATATTGTGAGAGCTACATCTTGGTGGGTTTTTTGTTTCTGTCATATGAATCTTATAGTCAAAGTTGTAGTTCTATAAAGGTATTTGTATGGATTGTACAAGGTGCAAGATCATTTAAGGATAAATTTTTGTTCCTTGTTTGAGCAGGTGAAAGACAGTTGTCTTTTTAATGAGTTAGTTTGATCAATACCCAATTGTAATAAATCTTCATTCATGCCATGTGAAGAATGGCATGATGAATATTAAGGATTCCTTAACCAGTAAGATTTATTGGCTAGTTTTAGCTGAAGTTTTGGCTAGAGACATTTTTATGTCTAAGCCAGTTTAGGGTTGTTCCCATGTGGAGGGGTCACCAAATCGTGTTACCTGTCCTGTTTGGTCTTTTTGAATTTTTCTTTCCTGTTTATAGCCAAGATCTAGATAGATGATGTTTATGTTTATGTATATACCAAGTTGTGGATTGACCCTCTGTCCTTAAAATGGAATCTTTCAGGGGAAGGTACAATTTTGTACACTAAGGAGTAACTCATGGGAGAGTATAGCCAAACCCAACACATACTAAATTGTAGTGAAAGCATGAAGCAGTAAAGGAAGTAGAAGTATCACAGTTTCCTCCTTAGATTGGAATACTGTGTTAAAGGAGGGGGAAATCAGCACAATTTACCTACATTAAGATTTAAAATACTGCACAAACGGGAGGAAGGTGAGGGGAGCTGGGCTTTGTTGAGGCCTATTGAGAAAAGGATTTCTTTTCTCCCACTAAAGCATGCTTATTTTGTAGATTTTATAAGGTTTTGTTTGTTTGTTTGTTTGTTTGTTTTCGAGACAGGGTTTCTGCGTGTAGCCTTGGCTGTCCTGGAACTCACTCTGTAGACCAGGCTGGCCTTGAACTCAGAAATCCACCTGCCTCTGTCTCCCAAGTGCTGGGATTAAAGGCGTGTGCCACCACTGTCTGGAGATTTTATAAGTTATTTATCCTTTGTGTTTCTTCTATCTGTTGCGTTATTTTTGGTTAAAAAAATGAAATCTGTATTGTATTGATACAAGAAAAACTTGAAGTAATAAAATCGATGGTATAAAGTATTTACTAATAAATTTGTTTAGAAAATATTATTATAGGGCTGGCGAGATGGCTTAGCAGATGAAAGCACTGACTGCTCTTCCGAAGGTCCTGCGTTCGGATCCCAGCAAGCACATGTTGGCTCACAACCATCAGTGATGAGATCTGACGCCCTCTTCTGGTGTGTCTGAAGACAGCTATAGTGTATTATGCTGGAGAGAGCCGGGTTTTGCGGGGGGGAGGGATTGGACTGTTCTTACTCTTTTCTAGTGGGATTTACAAGGTAAGTAGTATACAAATTAGGCTTGTTAGAAACTATAGGGATGAAAATTTTTTATTATAGTTGGAATTAAGGATTGCTGAGAAAGTTTCTTGAGGAATTTTAACCCAGCAACATGGCTGCTCCTGCAAGGGGTCACATCCAAAGACCTTCTCTACCTAGGTCTATGTGATCTAACTGGAATGTAAAAATGCCCTGTATTACCATATGATCTGGCTGGAGTAGAGACACATTAGTACACACCTTTAATTCCAAACTAGAAGGAATTTGAAAGTGATGTCTAATTGAAGTGCAGACAAAGTGATGAGTCAGAGAAAGTTTTGTCAGAATGAATCAGAGATAAGATACACCCAACTCTCATGAGAACAGGACTAGAAAGAAAAGCTACTTAAGAGTAGTGCAGGGAAAGAGGAAGGAGAGTTTTCACTGAAGCAGTTTTTACCAGTACAGTTTTATAGAGACAGGGTATAGAGAACAAGCCAGAGAATGGTAAGGAGCCAGAAGATTCTAACATATTGCCAGAGTTAGTTTGAGGCCAAGCAGAACAATTCAGTTTGAAGCAGAAAGAAGCCAGATTGAATCAGTCAGCTTGGAGAGGAATTTAGGCCAGAACAGCTGAGTTAAACCAGCCAGCAAGAATTCAGAAAGAAATAGAAAGAACTTATTTAACAGTAAGCCTCTGAGATAACAATTACATCTGCTGAATAAGATACTTATACAGTTTCTGCTAATGTTTCTTTATCAAGAATGACCTCCAATTAAACTATTCCCAAAACAAAAGGAAACCACCTTGTCTTTCAACCAGCCATTAGGCTCATATTTCTAAGGGGCACCTCTTGGGGACAGGCAGTATAGGGTTACAACTATCTTCAAGTCCTAGTTTGCCACCATCCCCTGTGCTCTTATTTTAAAAAAGTGTAATTCTGCCAGGTGGGCAAGATGAACCCAGGTAACATCTATTCTAAAAGAACAACACTGGTATGCTTAAAAAATAATTGTGGCAGTATCTTTACTGTGTAACTCTCCCATCTGCCCAAATATCCAGCCTTTCAGTCTTCTGTCTCTGTTTAAATTGTCCAGAGTGTAACCTGGGGCTGGGTCCTAAAATAGAATTCAAGATGACAGCATATATAAGATGTGTAAATGTGCAAGGTATATAAGTTGGTAATATCTACTCTTGGCTGCCTTCTCTTTGGGCATTAGCCAGAGCCAGATGCATGCTGATATTAAAGAGTGTTTCCCTTGTTATGTATTTCCTTTATCTTAAAATTGTGGATTACATTCTTACCAGGAAGCATATTAATTCTAAAATAGTATCTCTGGATTTTGGGACTACCCAAAGGATCATAAAGTTGCCTTCTCTGGGCCTTTAAACAGGGCCACCCCGGCCTCATGCCTGACCTCAGAGGCTTTCCTTAGTCTCAGAGGGAAATTCCATAACTCCTTTCTTTCTAGAACTCTATATGCTGAGACACCCCTGCCACACACCTTGCCTCAGCGACTTTCCTTAGTCACAGAGGGAGTTTCTATAACCTCTTTCTTATATTCTTCACTCTAAATCCAGAATCAAGTTCTGCTGCTTGCTGGGGATGGAACATGGCCCCTTTAGTCTATTACATCTGTACCAATTTTCTGTTTTTAATTTTCTTCACTGCCTAAGCTTAGTTGTCATGGAGCTTGCTTTATAGACTGATCTTAAACTTATAGATCTGCATGGCCCTATCTCTAGAGTGCTAGGATCAAAGGCATATACCACCATGCCTGGACCTAAGCTTTTAATTCAGTTTTACAAGATGAAAGCTTAGCTGGATGAGATCTTTCCCCAAGTTCACCATTCCCTTAATTCCATTTAATATCTTTAATCATCTCCTTGGACACAGGATTTAGTTCCATTCTACTTTTTGGTGCTTCTTTAATCCTCGAACCATATATTTTTTATTTATAATTTCTCGGCTTGCTCTGTTTTATCAAAATGCTCTTTATAATAATGAACCATAGAATAGAGTCTATGAGAAGCTGTTTTGAGGTTTCCTTTGCCAATGCAATTAATCTAAGTCTCTTTACCTTAGCCTCAGGCAGACTCTTCAGATGGGCAAAAAGCAGCCACATTCTTCTCTGAAACCTCTTGAACAAGGTTCCCACATTTCAAATCACCCTTAGCACCACTGTCCTTCCATGCTTCTACTTGTATGGCTCACTAAGCAGAGCTTACAGCATTCAACTGCTTTCCTAACCTAAAGTCTCAAAATCCACATATCTCCAAACAAGCATAGTTAGGCCTATCACAGCAATACCTCAGCCCCTAGTTTCTAGTGACCTGCATTACAGCAGGGTGTAGAACTAAGAATGGAAGATGTATGGCAACAGCGATGAAGATTCTATCAGTTGACATTCAAGCAAATGGTCCTAGTAGCTTGAACCATCTTTATTCATACAGTCATAAGCCTGCTAACCTGAACAAAGTTGTTATTGTTTGTTTGTATTCAAATAAATCATAACAGCATTAGGAGTATAAATATCATAGCAAAAGAAAAGAGAGCTTATAGCACACATGATCTAGGTAGTAAGCATAGAGGCCACCAAAATTCACCCATGGATCTAGCTTCATGGGAGGCGTTTTCATGGGTCTTGCTGCATGGAGTGAGTTCCATCATCAAAGTCCTCATATGCTGTTCATTACTTTGATGAGACACTATGACCAAGGCAAGTCTTATAAAGAAAGATATTCAATTGGGGCTGGCATACAGTTTCAGATCTAAACTTACTTTCATTTCTTTTTCCTGCTGACCACTTATCTAAGTCAGATTAAAGTGGCAATGTAGTATGGACCTGGAGAGCCAAGAAGAAAAACAAAAAACAGCCAGTGTCTTTGAATGTACATAATAACTCGATCAAATTTCTCAGTTACTTAAAGTACCCAATCAATATGTAAGTTAACCAATATAGGAGATGAAGCCAAAGATGTATAAAAAGCTCTGCTTTGGGATATTTATGTCTCGGCCTTTGAAGAAAAACCCTTAAGAGAAGGTGCTGGAATACAATAGACACTGCTTCCTATAAAAGAGCCTTGGGTTTCATTTCTGTTTAGAAAGTCTGTAACAGCACAATTAACTTTGTGTCTATATATGTGGTGGTTGTCATGTGTGAGAATGGACTAAAGTTAGGGCCTTGTTGCATGACAAGCATGTGCTGCTCTACTACTGAGCTAAATCTCCAGCCCTCTTTTCACTTTAACATTTTAAAAATAGATTTATTCATTTCTCAGGTATGGTGATCCTTGTCTTTAATTCAGCACTTGGGAGGCAAAGGCACAGGCAGAAGCAGAAGCAGAGGAAAATGGATCTCTTTGAGGTCAAGGCTAACCTGGTCTACATAGTAAGTTCCAGGCTAGCCAAGCCTACAGAGTCTCAAAAAGCCCAGTCTCATAAAAAGAAGAAAAGATGTATTTGTTATGTGTATGAGTGTTTTGCCTGCATGTGTATAAGTGCATTGTATTCATGCCAGGTGCCAGAGGAGGCCAGAAGAGAGCTCTAGGTTCCTTGGATCTGGAATTACTGATGTTTCTAATGCTGTTGCTCATTGAACTGATGACCCAGGAGCCCCAAATCTTGGTGAGAGAGGGGCAAAAGGAAGTCAATGGAAGAATGTATGCTTAGCCAACATTAAGCCCTGGGTTCAGTCTCCAGCATCCTGAAATAACAGATATACTCAACAACAAAAAAGCTCCAAAGATATGGTATAGTGTGAAATATCTTAGAGGCTCATGTATTTGAACATGTTGTAGAATTGTTTGGGAAGGTTATGGAATCTTTAGGAGGTGAAACCTTGCTGGAAGAATATCACTGGGATGTGTATAGATGTGTATGAATGAAATGTGGTCACTCTGCTTCCTGACAGCCATGTCAGCCTCATGATCTTCCTGTCATACCTTCCTTGACATGACAGACTGTACCTCTCAGAACTGTAAACCAAAGTAAGCCGTTTCTCCTTTCTAACTTGCTTTTAGTCATATTATTTTATCACAGCAATAGAAAAGTTAATTAATACATATAGTCTTGCCCAGGGGTTCAGAACAAAATGGGTATGTATTGAGTCATCTTGTTAGGTAAGTTGCCTTTAAAAAAAAAAAGATTTAAAGTGACTATGTAGTTTATATTTCTTCTTCCAATGTGGAATATCTCATTCTGAGCAACTTGAATATGAAATCCTGGGCCATGGTCACTTATTTTTGCCTCAGACTATGTTATCATTTATTATCTTTGAAAAATATTATTTTAATTAGACAATTAAAAACTATAATCATCATGAAAAAATGTAATTATTTCTTACTTAAAATCAACAATCTATGACTAAAAATTTGTTCTGCAATAAAATACTAACCTTAAACCTATTCTCTCTCTCTCTTCTTTCTCTCTCTTCTCTTTCTCTCTCTCTCTCTTTCTCTCTCTCTCTCTCTCTCTCTCCCAAGACAGGGTTTGTGTGTGTGTTTGTGTGTGTGTGTGTAGTCTTGGCTGTCTTGAAACTAGTTCTGGCCTCTAAGAATTCATAGAGATCTGCTTGCCTCTACCTCCCAAGTGCTGGGATTAAAGGTGCATACACCAACACCTGGGTCTATTTTTCATCTTATTTGATTTTTTTATTGTAATGTTCAACAGTAAGAATTTTACCATGTCAACTCAAAGTACTCAGCCAATTCTTTTTTAAAAAATTTATTAAAGTTATTTTAATTGTATTAAAGATTTATTTTTTAATTTTGTGTGTGTGCGTGTGCTTGTGTGTGCATGCATGTGTGTGTGTGTGTGTGTGTGTGTGTGTGTGTGTGTGCGCGCGCGCTCTAGCATGACTGTGATGATTTGTATATGCTTGGCCCAGGGAATGGCACTGTTGGAAGGTATGGCCTTGTTGGAGTAGGTGTGACCTTATGAGTATGGGCTTTAATACATTTGTCATAGCTGCCTGGAAGTCAGTATTCTGCTAGCAGCCTTCAGATGAAGATGTAGAACTCTCAGTTCCTCCTGTAGCATGCCTGCCTGGATGCTGCCATGTTCCTGTCTTGATAATACTGGAATGCACCTCTGAACTTGTAAGCCAGCTCCAATTAAATGTGGACCTTTATAAAACTTGCCTTGGTCATGGTATCTGTTTACAGCAGTAAAACTGTAACTAAGACAATGTCTGTCTCATTTCTTGCATTATATTAGTCTCTGCAAACACTTTATTTATTTATTTATTTATTTATTTATTTATTTATTTATTTTTTGATTTTTTTGAGACAGGGTTTCCCTGTATAGCCTTGACTGTCCTGGAACTCACTCTGTAGACCAGGCTGGCCTCAGAAATCTGCCTGCCTCTGTCTCCCAATTGCTGGGATTAAAGGCATGTGCCACCACTGCCTGAAACACTTTTTTTTTTTTAAACAAGTGCACATTCATAGCTGCTAGGGATATCATAGAGGGCACATGGTCCTGTGATCACAGATAAACACCAGAGAAACCAAGAATTTTAAACATGCAGGTGCGTCTTTTCAACAAAAAGGATGTATAGCTGTTTCCACTCAAAAACTGAAAATGAATTTAGTTAAAAGCTGGTGATCTTTGCCATCTGCAAGCCATGCCTCACTTGAATCTTCCAGACTATTATGCTTAGCTCATACTCTTTCTCCCTAGACCTTTATCCTGAGCATTGTTTCTCAGTCAGAAGAACCTATTCTTATGGATGAGGTCACATGTATTTTGCAAAAGTCAAATACTTTGTAAAGGAGTTTCAATGTTTTAAGCATTATTGTGATAATTGTCACCAAGAAACTCTTTCCCAAAGTTGTACTATACTTAAATATGTCTAAAGTAAGCTGCCCAGTGTCAGTCTCTAGAAGTTTGAGCCAACACTGGTTAAGTTAAGTAAGTCATGTTGAACGATTTCCTTTTTCCATCACATGGATTATTACTCTGCTTCATTTGCAGGGACCCCCACAGGTTATGACCTCAAGATGTCTGCAGACAGATATAGTGCAACTTGTTGCACACTGAAGAAATATCAGTAGTACTTAGAAAAATTCTCCTCCCATTTTATATTTTATTTTATTAAAAATATTGTCTTGGGATATCTTATGTTCTCTCTCATTGGAGGATGCTAGCTACAAATCTTCAGATGTGAAGCCTGTACACAGCCTGTGGTAGCTATAAAATCTTGGCAATAAAAATGGGACTATTGCTAGGATGTGGCTAAGTTGGAGAGAAAATAGCAGGGCACAAGTGATATAACCAGGGAAATGGGAAAGGGAAGGAAGGTAAATACAGAAGAAGGCGAAAAGAGGATAAAGGGAAATAAAAGATACAAGTGATAGGATACAGGAAATGGGAAAGGTGGGGCTCTTTAGAGAGAAGGAGGGGGTAAATATAGAAGAAAGAGGGGATGGGTAAAGTAACTATAAGGATATCTGAAAAAGACACAAGAAATTATACTATTAACTATTTACCTAAGAAACCATATAATACATTATAATCCTATTTATAAATATATTTCAATTAACTTTTCTCATCTAGATTGAAGGTGTGCCATCAAAGAGCCAAAGACCACCTCACAAACTCCAGTACTAAAGAGACACTCTTTTATGAGTTGTTGGCCATGACTGTTCAAGAGATTCCCCAACCATACAGTTTATTGCTATTGTCCTCAGTTACCCAGAGGTGAAGGGTAAGTCCCTATTGGTGAGGATACCATGCACTTCAGAAAGAGGGCCCAGAGACCTTTGAGCTGAAACGTGCCTGTATTCCCACTCTCAGAGGACTAGCTTTCATGGTACCAGAAGACCCCATGGAGGCTTCCAAAGGAACGAGACAACCAATAGTCCTACTCAGCTATGAACCTAAGAACCACATCAATGATCAACTTGATGCAATCAAACTTTAGTGGCACAAATACTTATGTGGTAACAAACAGCTCTCTAGTTAAACTTAAGACCTGTTCAACAAGAGGGCAACCTTGTCTGGTACTAGAAACCTAGCTAACCACTTAGTGCTAGTGAAGTTATGGTTACTGAAGGACAATCCACAACCATTACTTTACTAAACCAGCATCGTCTTTCCCTAACCACAATGTACAAGCATTTGTCTTTATACCCACAGATAAATGTAGTCTTCACCCATCATGAAGGGAACTACTCTTTTCAAGTGAAACCACTACAGAAAACTACAACCTATCAAAATGCAGAACTGAGGAGCCCAGTCACAATGGGTAGACCTACAAAATATCCTTACACCTATGGCTCAGGGAATTCTGTGGAAGAGGGGGTATAAAGATATGAAGATCCAGAAGATTAGGGACTGTGTTGTACAACTGTGTCTCTTCAGAATATCAGAAGCTACTTCCATAAAGTTTCACCAACATGAATGCTAAAATCCAGACCAAACAAAGATGACACTAATGGCCAAAGCAAAGTGAATGGAGAAAAGCTCCCTAGGCCTCAACCTTACCCAAAGCACTGTAGACATCTGAGAAACCTGGGAGCAAGAAAGGTGGGCTTCCCCAGGGAAAAGCACATGATTGATCAGTGTCAAAAATATTATATAGACTGAGCAGGTTATATTCAGGAATCTATATGGATATACACATATGCATGCAATCACAATTAGTGAAAAAGAAGAAACTACAAATTTGAAGGAGAGTGGGGTGGGGTGGGACATATATGGAAAGGCTTAGAGGGAATAAGGAGAAGGGAGAAATGTAATTATATTATAATCTCAAAAATAAAACCAAAAAGAAAAAGAAGTATGCAACCTGGGTGTTGGGGAGTGGTTCAACAGTCACGAGTGCTTCCTGCTCTTGCAGCATACCCAGTTTGGGTTCTTAGCACCTATGCTGGAAGGCTCACAAACTCCAGC
>NW_022196903.1:143455218-143463418 GCF_008632895.1 Mastomys coucha
ACACACACACACACACACACACACATACATACACACACTTAAAAATAATAAAAATAAATCTTGAAAGTATTCTCATATTTATTGAAAGGAATAACTTGGCTTAACTCAGGCTAACTCCATGACAGGCTGTAAACTAGCAGTTCAGGAGACCAGGCCTAAGTTTCTACTTCCCAGAACTGGACAAATCAGTTACCGAAACAACTGCAGGCTTATATAAAAGGTACCCCTCCCCAGCTTGTGAAAGGACAGTTAGCCAAACTTGTGACCAAGAGGTCAAAAGCTACCCCTCTGTACTGGCTGGTTTTGTGTGTCAACTTGACACAGGCTGGAGTTAACACAGAGAAGGGAGTTTCAGTTGGGGAAGTGCCTCCATGAGATCCAGCTGTGGGGCATTTTCTCATTGCCCCTTGTGGGTGGTGCCATCCCTGGGCTGGAAGTCTTGGGTTCTATAAGAGAGCAGGCTGAGCAAGCTAGAAGCAAGCCAATAAAGAACATACCTCCATGGCCTCAGCTCCTGCTTCCTGACCTGCTTGAGTTCCAGTCCTGACTTCCTTTGTGATAAACAGCAATGTGGATGTAAGCCAAATAAACCCTTTCCTCCCCAACTTGCTTCTTGGTCATGATGTTGTACTGGAATAGAAACCCTGACTAATACACCCTCCTTGACATAAAGCAAGAATAGTCAAGTATGCTTGGAGCAAGACCCTAACCAATCATAGCATTACCCAGATGCCCAGAGATAGATCCCATCAATCAAGACATAGATCCTACCCCTCCCTAATGGTCCTCTTTAAAACTGAATCTGCAAATTCAGTCAGGGTCCTTTCATCCTAATGTAATTGGGCCCCTGTATTCCCTGTATTAGGGAATGTGTTGTACAATTGTGTCTCTTCGGAATATCAGAAACTACATCCATAAAGTTTGACCAACATGAATGCTAAAATCCAGGCCAGTAAATAAATGTTCAAAAAATGTTCTTTCCTTTTGCATACTATTTGAGTCTGGGGTATCATTCAGCAATTCATGGGCTGTAACATATAGTATACACACTATTTCTGTGTGTAAATATTGACTGGAAGTATTATATTCAAAGGTATACATCTTCTGTGAAGTTAGGTATTAAAAATGAGGAGGTATTTACTAACGGGGAAGAGAACTTTGCTGTGAGATAGTGTCCAGGCTGAGTAGCAAACCTATCTATCTATCTTCCTAGTTTTGAGACCCTTTAATACAGTTCCTCATGTTGTAGTGACCCCCCCAATCATGGAATTATTTCTTTGCTACTTTATTACTGTTATTTTGCTACTGTTATGAACTATAGTGTAAATATCTAATATGCAGGATATATGTCTGATATGTGACCTCCAAAATGGCCATGACCTACAGGTTAGAACCACTGATATCCAAACAGCACAGCTGGGCTTTTGTGAAGTGCCACGGGCCGGGCCAGTCGAAGGTCCCTCAACCCAAGGGAGAAATTGGGGTCCCAGTAATCAGGTGATCAAGGAGTCTGTGGGGGAAAAATGATACATAGACGCAAACACAAGGGAGTGTTGTATCTGAATGTGTATTCTCAAAATAGGCATCAGACTTTTATGGTCATTACAAAACAGAAAGAAAAGTCAGGCAGCATAAAGTTCAAGGTACATCGAGGTCATCTGAAGTACAATGGGTCTAAAGCAGCAGCCACCTCCTCTGGATGGGCACCACAAGCCCGAACTCAGAGCGCTCGGGCTGCATGGCGCCAGCTGAGTCCCAGGGGACTGTAGGCTGCAGGAGGGTAGAGTCTTGAGTGCTTCTCAGCACACACATACTAGGCTCATGGTCCAGCCCATCCTTAGTAAATGTGCAACTATGCTAATTTTCTGGGCTAGCAGAGATATGCCCCATGGGTCCCATTCTACTAATTCCTGGGAGTGGCTTAGCTGTAATTCTAATGTGGTCTGCTATATGTGACTGAAATGAGGATTCTAGTTGACCTTGCCCTGGGATTATCAACTCCCATTCAGCAACCTTCAATGCCCGACCTTCCTCATTATCTCCCTAACAATGCCGAAGGCAATTAGTCTGAATGGGTAACATTCCCTACGAAATTCCAAGCTGGGGTTCAGCTAAGATGTTGGAACATTGGTTAAGGTCAGTCAGAAAGCAACATCCAATTTTGTTCAGCTATTAGTAAATCATTCCTTGGGGGCACCTCTATACAGAAAGAAAGTATGCGAGATCTTCCATCAACTAACACAAGGAGAAGTTTGGAACACATCCATGTTAGGAGATGCCAAGGAATTCTAGGATGTTAACTTCTTTGAAGCTTTTCGCCTCTGTGGGCTGCTGTCACACAGACTCTACTGGAGTAAGTGTGGCAGTGAAGGTGAAGCTTCCTCAAAAAAGAATCAAGGAGTGTGTTAAAAGCAAACCTAAAGGCATAAGGTGTATCTTAGTGGGGTAGCAGCAAGTTTTGGCTATACCGCTTTGGCTTCTTGAGGATTACACATGTTCACCTACCCAGGAGCTATCTTTGGATCTGTAAATGAAAGATACACACACATTAGTTTATTTTTAAAATGCTTTGACTGCCTCAAAGGCTGGGCACTCCTAAACCTTCCCTGCTACCCTAGGTCACTGGCCACTTCTCTGAAGTCTCACATGGCTGGTTGGCTTTATTTTTTGCCACTCCTGTGTCCCATTCTTATACTCCAAGTCATTGTGATTTTCTCTGGGTCCTCTCCCTTGAAACTCTAAGGGTCCCACTCCATGCCCAGTCATTGGCTGTTGGCATCTTTATTGATCAATCAAAAACAAATTAGGGACAAGGATTTTTAGCATTTGGACAAGTAAATTCCCAATTGAATCAAAGCATTAGAACCAATCTCCAACACCTCACCTTTTCTGTCCAAAATTAAAAACAACAAAAACAACCCCCCCAAAACAAAAAAACAAAAACCCCCTCTTCTCTCAGACATAAATTTAGAACAACCATAATTATATAAATCATAGAGTATGATATACAATTAACATCCAGTTTATTATATTTGTCAATTAGATAAAGTATTCTACCATCATTCCTAACATAGAGTTTATGATTCTATACTTGAATTATGTTTTTATTTCAGCCTGTTACACCATATAAAAACCATGTTTTTAATTCTGTATCATATCTTTTAATATTAAACAACTAAAGTTTGCTCATGGATCTTTATTTGTTTAGTCTTTAACGCCATCAGAAATCTGAGAATGAATTAAATATTAACTGAGTATATAGGAAGCTCCAAACTCAAACAATTGTAGAGAGAGCTGACTACCTGGACAGTTCCCTAATTTTTTATAACGTTGGAGCATCTGTCTTTAGCCTTTTGGACCAGAGCCATCTGGCAGACCCAGCAATGAAGTAGGAATATAAAGGACTAGATTACCCTGAGATTAGTAATTGGCAGAGATTGGTAGTCAACTATCCCACATCTGTTTGTCCTTTTGGACAGTATTTTTTCTGTAGATAAGTAAGCAATTTTTTCCCTGTGCCTACCTTGCCATGATAAGCAACCTTGCATGGAGGTAAAGATGCTCAATTCTTCTTTGAAGGAGAATGGAAAGGCTGTCAGGAGCAGATATGTCTTGTTGTCAAATGATCCTTAATAATGAAATAACATTAAATGTCACGTTCTGTGGTTTTCTGATGTTTTTAAAGGCTATCTATGTAAAGTGTATTTGAACTGTTAATCTTTAGCTACTTCTAATTAGCCATTTCTATTTGATTAATATTGAAAACACCTAATTATAATTAAGTCAGAATCTAATATAACCATGAGTTTACTATCTGACCCTTAACTTATCATGGTCTACTTGATCATCCTAAACAGTTTGTAACAGCAGTTATAAAAGGACTTGGTCAAAGTCTTGTGTTCTTAAATGAGTTGCATAGGCACTATCTAAGAGTAACAATATTAATTTCAAATTGTATCAATATACAAGTTTATGCCAGTGGAAACTTTAATTCTATATCAATATATAAATTCTGTACCAATGTAAGAAATTGTAATTTCAATTTTATATCAGTTATAAAGATTTCTATCAATGTAAAGTTATGGCTACACAATGCTTTGCTCAAGAATAAATTTAGTGTGCTTGCTTCAGCAGCACATATACTAAAATTGGAACGATACAGAGAAGATTAGCATGGCCCCTGAGCAAGGATGACATGCAAATTCGTGAAGCGTTCCATATTTAAAAAAAAAAAAAAGAATAAATTTACTAATCCATTCCATCTATTTCCTCTCTGTTCAAAATTATGACCATTCCCAAATTATCCCTTAAAATGACAACCTATTTATAATTTGTATAATAACCATAACCAGACACCCAAGCCCAAGGAATTGAGCTAATGACTCACCATGGTTTCTTCCTGCTGAATAGGGTCGACGAGAAATTCTTTAAAGAGGTGAGGAAGGGTAGGAAAATTAGAAAATTGGTTAGACTTAAGAAAGCTAGCTTTAGCATCTGTTATCCAGCCTTTGTATGCCTTTGTATGCTTAGAATGCTCAGGGATTGACTAAAGTTCTTACTGGCTTTGAAAGGCTGGAGAATCTTAGAATTTAAAATGAGGGCATTTAATAGAAATGTATGTATAATGTGTAACCTTTACTTAAAGAAGGCATAGGAAGTCTCTGTGAGCCAGGAATGTGGACTGGTCAGTTCCAGGAACAAGATAGCAGTCAGCTATTAAGAAGATAACATTGCCCAGAATAAGGAATAGGATATCGGTCAGTCATTAAGAAGATAGCATTGACCAAACCACAGGTTATTGGTCATCTAATTAGCCACCATGTGGTTGCTGGGATTCGAACTCAAGATCTTCGGAAGAGCAGTCAGTGCTCTTACCTGCTGAGCCATCTCGCCAACCCCCCCTCCTTGAATTATTTTTAATAGTGGGTTCTCAGCCACCATGTTGCACACCATAGTGGTAGACACTTCTTAACAGGAACACACCTTATATAAGAACACCAGCTCTCTGTAAAACAAACACAAAAATGTAGACAAGCAAGAATATTGATTTTTATCTGGGCTACAATAATAGGACTCTACCACAGGTCTGAAGATCAGAGAACCTCTTCAGAATGCTTTATAGATGTATAGGGAGAAATTCATAAACTAGAGATGAGATAGTGAATAGTGGAGTTGGTTTACAAGTAGAGATCTTAGTGAGCCGAACAAGTACTATATATTGTAGTTAGCTAGTTTTGAGAGTACAAATAGTTTTAATCTTAGCTAGTCAACCATAACAAAGAAGAGAGAGTTAGGTGTCCCATGTTTGACTTTGTCACAAGTAAATAAGGGGGAATGGTCTCATGATTGATGGGATTTATCTAAATCCCCTGGGGAAGAATGATTCCTTGAGTAAGCTGTTTCTTAGAATGTAAAATAATAGAGGATTTTAAACTGTAGGCTTTCCTTTAACATCTGGGTTAAGGCAAGGGTGTCTACTCTTACTGCTTTGATTCATTATAATACTGCAAGTTTTAGCTAGAGGAAGCATTCAGGTCAAAGAAAAGATACAGAAATAGGAAGAGAAGAAGTCAAATTTCCTTGTTTATAAATATTATTCTTGATTCTTATTTGTGTATTTATGTGTATGTATGCATTTGTATTTGTGTGTATTTTGTACGTATTTGTGTGTATGTATGTGTTTGTATGTATTTGTGTGTGTGAGTGTATGTATATGGTTGTACATATATGTATGTGTGTGTGTTTGTGAGTATATGTGTGTGTATGAGTGTATGTGTACGTTTGTACATCTATGCCTGTGAGAGTGTGTGTATGTGTATGTTTGTATGTTTGTGTGTGTGTGAGTATATGTATATATGTGTGTTTGTGTATATGTGTGTGGGGGTATGTGTATATGTGTATGTTTGTGTGTGTGTGTGTTTTCAGGGTTTCTTTATGTAAAAGCCCTGGCTGTCCTGAAACTTACTTTGTAGACCAAGATGGCCTTGAATTCACAGAGATCTACCTGTTTATGCCTCTCAATTGCTGGGATTAAAACTGTATGCCATCATGCCTGGCCCTAAATGTGATTCTATACATTGAAAACTATAAAGAATCCATCAAAAAACCATTAGAATTGACAAAAAGATTCAAATAAAGTTGCAAGATACAAAAAATTTCACATATCAAAAATCATGGTTTTGTTTTATTTTTTTCTCACACCATCCTCTTTCTGGCTTTTTTCCTCCCTAAAACAGGATCTTTATCATGGTTATAGCTGAAGATGACCTTTCTGATCTTTCAGCCTCTATTCCCCAAGAGCTAGGATTACAGTGGTGCATAACTGATTTATGAAGTACTGGAGACTGAACTCAGGGCCTCCTACATGCTAAGCAAGCAGTCATACCAGCTAAGATACACTCCCAGCTAGAGTAGTTATATTTTTATGTACCAATTATTTAATTGCTGAGAAATTTTAATAACCCATTCATAATAGCTACAAAAATTAAATTTCAAAGAAAAATTTAATCAGGAAACTGAAAGACCTTTACAATGCAAATTATACCCTGATGAAAGGAATTGAAGATATACACACTTAAACACACACACACACACACACACACACACAAATGTGAAGACCTAATAGGATTTATAGTGTCAATACAAACAATGCCTTATAGAACTAGAAAAAATAATTCTAAAATTCCCAAGGCAATATTTAATTGAAAAAGAATAAGGAAGTGGCTGAAGAGATGGCTCAGTGCTCAAAAGTGTTTACTGCTATTGACTTTTGTTGACTTGTGCAGATCTTGTGTGTTGGACCTGAATCTGAGAGCCTCAGAGAAGTGGGCAGACTAGTCTAATGTTTTAGACAACCCTATCTCAGTTTCAGTGTATGTGAATGTAACAAAGAAAGCAACAATCTAACGAAGGTTGTTTGAATTCAGAAAAACATGTAAATAAATGTCAGTAAGCATATACTAAATATTGCATTGTCCCATAACTTTCTCAGGACTAATTTAAACACAATTGCATGTATTATAAGTTATGTCTGGGAAAGGTCAAAAGCAAGGCAGAAGGCCATATCTAGATTCAGATTACAATGACCAGATTCAATTCTATAGTTATGTTGTGACATCCAACAAGAATAAGCATATCTTATAAATTGAATGTAAATGTTTGTCATAGGAGGCATGAAACCACATCCAAGAATGACCCAGGGAACATAATGTACCTGAAGTAAAAGGCCCTCAGCCTTTTTTCTTTGAGGCTTTCAGTTCCCCAAGCCATTGTTCACCATGCATTATTCTTTTGATCGTGTTCTAACAACTGCTCTTCCAGAGGGCAGGAGTTCTATACCCAACATCCAAGTCATGACTCACAACTGCCTATAACTCCAGATCCAGAGTTTCCAATGTCTTTTTCTGGCTTTAATGGTCACACACACACACACAAACACACACACACACACACACACACACACACACAAATAAAAAAAAAGAAAAGAAAACAAAAAGAATGAAGTTAGAGTCATCACAATACTTGATTTGGAAAGCCATAGTAACCAAACCAATATGGTATTTGTTGTGGGGTATACACCAGAGAAGACTATCCAGACATGGATTTAAGCCAATAGAAAGTCTTTAATACCCATCTGGTGACTACACTGGGTATTTAAGATTCCAGTGTAGCCATGAACCTTTCTCGGGGTGTTTTTTAAGTATAAAACCAATGTTCTGGGTCAACATACTTAAGATATGGTTAGCTAGAAGTGGAACTGCAGAAGCAAAAAACAAGGTTAGTGCATTTACAGACTTTCTTAGAACTATGGACTTTGATGGATTGAATTTTTTTTTTTTACTTTTGGCAGGAGTTTTATGGCCTGAATGGTACTTTCATCATGAAATTAGTTGTGCTAAGACAAGCATAGGCCTACTAAGGTAGTAAGGCCCTGTTAGAGTATTCACATGAAAACAGATACATAAATAATAGGACAGATGGCAATTCCACAAGCAAACCCAAATGTCTACAGCCAAGTGATTTTCAGTAAATAAAGTTGAATAATCAATAGCCATTTGATAAATGGTACTAGGGAAACTGTATATATATATATATATATATATATATATATATATATATATACACACATATATACAGGGTATATATGTATATATACAGGGTATATATGTATATACAGGGAAACTGTATATATATATATATA
>NW_022196903.1:143463428-143490236 GCF_008632895.1 Mastomys coucha
TATATATATATACATATGTAGAAGAAACTCTAAGTGGATCAAAAACTTATATGACATTAGGTGTGATGGTATATGCCTTTGACCCAAGCACTTGAATTTCAGAGGCAGGTGCATCTCTGTGAATTCAAGGCCTTTCAAAGCTATATAGTGAGACTTTGTCTCAAAAAACAAAACAATAAATAAAAATCTTATATGTAAGCAATGAAGCTACAATCCAACTAGAAATCCCAGCAGAAACAGCTCAGACATCAGTATAAAAAGTACTTTTTTAGATTAAGACCTCAGAAACACAAATAACAAAGACAAAACAGAAAACTAGCAGTCTATGAAATTAAGAAGTGTCTGTACAGCAAAGGAAATAATCAGCAACAGCAATCAGAATTAGAGACAATATTTACACTCTATTAATATAAGAGAGGATTAATATGTAGAATATGTCAGGAACTCAAAAATCAGCAATTACAAAATAAATAATCCAATTTAAGATGGACACATGATCTGGATAGATATCTCTTTAAAAAAAAAAAACAGATGTGAGAAAATGTTCAACACCATTAGCCATCAAAGGAATTCAAATAAAACCACAATAGACAGAGTAGTAGAACACATCCTTATCATATGTATGGACCTAGGTTCATTTCCCAACACCAAACCAAACCACAATGAGATACCATCTCACCTACTCAGAATGGCTGTTCTAAGAACAAAGCAGAACAAAAACAAAAGCATTTTGGTGAAGACGTTGAGAAAAATGGAACTCTCATATCTTGTTGGTGTGAATAAAACTTATCATAGCTGTGGTAGACTATGGTGTTTCCTCAAAGTATATATATTCTTCAAAGAACTAAAAATAAGTGATATGACCCAGTTCTCCCACCTCTGAATATATATATCCAAACAAAACAAAATTAACACATTGAAGAGACTCATGTTAATTAGCAGCACTATTCACAATAGCCACAATTTGGAACCAATCTAGGTGCCTCCTAACAGATGGCTGGATAAAGATATGTGATATAGATACACAATGAAATATTATTCATATATAAAATCAATAAAATTCTTCTACTTGAAGCAAAATGGAATTGGAGTACAATAAGTTTGATGATGTAGCTGGCTACTAAATGATTGTTATGCAATCTTGTGAAAGTATTTTGTTTCTGTCTTTATTTATTTATTTATTTATTTCACTTCACTCACTGCCTCTTCCCAGTTGCCCCTCACAGAATCTCTCCCCCTTCTCCTCTGAGAGGGTGGGGCCCCCTGTGTATACCCCAACTCTGGTGAATCAAGCCTTTGCAGGGTTAGGTACAATACTCCCAATGAGACCAGACATGTCAGGTGTGACATCATTTTGAACACATCTGCATGACAGTTTTGGTTGCAAGAGCACCATCAAGCGGAATCTTTGGCTTTCTAGTATAGACATGGAGTTGCTTTTTCTTGTATGCTTGTGTTTTGCCTTTTTCTACAAAATATTTGTCCTTAAATACAACTTTGGTAAAAATTTCTGGGAACGGGATTGAGGGCATTACTAGAGAAGGAAATGGCTCTGATGTCTACTAGGAACAAACTGCTCTGGCCCTGGTTATTCAAGCAGCCAACCCAGGCATATCAGGATAAGGAGTTCTACATGTGAAGGCTGACTGCCTTAATTGTTCTCTGGGAAATTTTAGCTAACTCATGATGTATGAGTTATATGATGAGGTGTATCAGGAAATATTTGAAGCAGGAAATGTTTTTGAGAAACATGAAGTTTTAGTAGTTAAGAAAAGTAAAGACCCCAAGGAAAAGAAAAACTGGGCCTGGGTCACTAAGGACAAGGATGTCCATAGAAAATACAAGGGACAAGATAAAGGAAGTAATAGCTGGGTCTACTGGGTTAGTGAGCAATGGTGAGAGCCCCTGTGAGGGGGGATCTCTAATAATAGAACGTTTGACCCAGAAATATTATTGGGGAAAACTGGAATATATAAGTATAATAAAAAAGATAAAAGAATGGGAAGAAGAGTTTGGACTCCACAAGGGGACTGTTGGATTAGTGAGCTGGCCTTCCAGAAAAGACTGGAACATGTTGATTTGCCCCCTTAGTATCACCTGCCTAAGGAAATTAGGGTACACATTCTAAGAGATAGAATTCAGGCTTGTGAAGGAGTGCCCTGGGGAAGCTGCAAAGGCAATTAATACTGCATATGGAAAAGAGTTTGAAAAACAGTATAGAAATAGATATTCAGATGAGCTTAATAAATTGTAGAAAGAAGTTCTGCAAATTTAGACAAGCTAAAATATTAACATTATTCTGACCTGATCAGCACCTTTATGTTTTCATGGTAATGCTATAATCACAAGTTTATGCCTGGATGGCCTGTGATTTGGAGGCTTTTCTGAGAGTTAAAAGTTAATGTAAACTTGCTTTTGTAGAGACACTGAACTGACTTTCTGGTGATGTAGTTATATGAGTTTGTTTGTTTGTTTGTTTTTCAGAAAAATAATGGATTTGAGGAAAATAAAAGGCTTTTGTTTATGAATTACTGCATAACAAGGAAGTATGTAATCAATAAAAGACTGAGGTGAACTCAGAGAGAAAACATGAACGCTGTCTCCGAGCACAGCTTCAGAACAAGTCACTTGTCAGCCTGCACCTGCATCCTTCCCTGAGACTCTGATTTTGTGCAGATCCAATCCTTCCATTCTTGAGACCCTTTAAAGGACCAAGGCTGGTCCTTGGCATAGACAAAAGCAGCCCTGTTGTCCACAGGGACAGGCAGTTGAATGACCCTCATAGAGACTAAGCTGCACATCTGTACTCCTCTGTTTCTCTTCAGGCTTCCCATTGATATCAGCCAGTCAGGGCATTTCAAGTTACAGTAAGAGTGGGTACTTCCTCTCCTATAAAGCTGGATGAGGCAACCCAGTAGAAGAAAAGGGTCCCAAAAGCAGGCGATGGAGTCAGAGACTGTTCTCACTGTTTTGAGTCCCACAAGAAGATCAAGCCAAACAACTGTAACACATAGGCAGAGAGCCTAGGTCAGTCCCATGCAGGCTTCCTGGTTCATGGTTCAACCTCTGTGAACCGCTATGAGGTCTACTTAGTTGATTCTGTGAGTTTTCTTGTGGTGTCCTTGACTCCTATAGCTCCTACAATCCATCCTAGCTCTATTCCTCAGGATTCCCTAAACTCTGCCTAATGTTTGCCTGTGGGTCTCTACATCTGTTTCCGTCAGTTTCTGGGTGGAATCTCTCTGATGACAATAGGCCTAGATGCCAATCTATAAGTGTAGCAGAATATAATTAGGTATCACTTCATTGATCTTTTTTCTTTTTTCCAGTTGTATTTGGTTCTCTCCTAGGTCTCTGGGCTATCCAATCTCTGGGTCCTGGCCCTCCAGGCAGTGTCAGGGGTGGGCTCCCTCTCATGGCATGGGTTTCAAGCTGGACCAGTCATTGGTTGGCCACTCCCAGAATTTCTTCCCTACCTTTACCCAGCATATCTTGTAGGCACGACATGTTGTAGGCTGGATTGGTGTTCCAATTCCTCCACTGGACGTCTTGCCTGGTTACAGAGGATGGCTGGTTCAGGCTCTGGAGCCTCCATTGCTGGGAGTCTTAGCTAGGGTTACCCTCATAGATTCTCTAACCCTAACTCTGGGAGTTTCCATTGCAGTAGGTTTCTAGCTCCTCCCAGAGATGCCTCCCCTCATTTCAGTTGTCTCTCCCAGTAATCTCTCCCTCCATCTTCAACACCCCACCTAGTCAGTTCTGTTATCATTCTCCTCCTTTCAGACATGCCCCCTCTACCATCGATGTTTATTCTATTTCCCCTTCACAATGAGATTCATGTGTTCCCCTTGAGACCTCCCTATTACTTAGAATCTCTGAGCCTGTGCATGGCTAGCCTTTACTTTACAGCTAATATCCACTTATAAGTGAATGCATACCATGCTTGTCTTCTGCCCTCTGAGTTATCTCACTCAGAATGATCTTTTCCAGTTCCCCCCATTTTCCCACAAAATTCATGATGTCATTGTCTCGAACTGTGATATGGTAAAGTATCCTTTGGGTGTATGCCCAAGAGTAGAATAGCTGGGTCTTAACATAGATCAATTCTGAGAAACATCTATATTGATTTCCAAAGTGGCTGTACAAGTTTGTACTCCCACCAGCAGTGAAGGGATATTATTCTTGCTCCTCATCTTTGCCAGCATGTGCTATCACTTGAATTTTTGATCTTAGCTATTCTGACAGAGGTAAGATGGAATCTCAGAGTTGTTTTGATTTGCGTTTCCCTGAATGCTAAAGATGTTAAACATTTCTTTAGGTGCTTCTTGGCCATTTGAGATTCCTCTATTAAGAATTCTCTGTTTATATCTGTACCCCATTTTGTAACTCAATTATTTGGTTTGTCAATGCCTTGTTTCTTGAGTTCTTTATATATTTTTGCATATCAACTGTCTGCCAGATGTCGGGGTTCGTTGTGGGGAAGAATTGAGTCAGGCACAGTGATCAGGAGAATCTTGCAGCCTTGACTGACTGGCGGTCTGGATGCTTCTTTATTTATAAAGAATTTAGTAAGTGGGGATAAATTTATGTTGTTCCAAGAAATGTAGATCATATCATTTCTGTCCCTATATACATGTTAATTTCCTTACATTGTGTGGGATCATAAGTTCATAAGTTTAGTCATCATTAATAAACCATGATAAAGTTAGCTTTTACAATCATTTTCACTCATCAACCCCATAACTCAAGTTTTAAGAATCCAGAAGCATATTTTGCCAAAGCAAGGATATATGTTAAATAACAGCCTATTCTCAGGCTGGCAGTTCATGCAGTTTCAAAGGTGCTAAACAGAAAGAAAATCTCCAGCCCAGGTAGATCACCATGTCCTGAGCAGTATATTATTAACTTTTAGTGATCAGAGTACCAGTTGTCAATAGGGCCAAGAAAAATCTTCAGGCTAAAGCTGCTGCAGTTATTATTCACTTTCTGGCATAATACAATGTTTATTTTTTACATCTTTGTAGAACTTATATGTCTAATCTTGGCATTCTTGTGTTCCTTGGTCATCTAATAGCACAGTGGCCTTGTGCAAGCTAATTTCTTCTAAGAAAGGGAGGTCCTGATACTTCAATCTTTTGTCATTTTTTTCACACAATTCTTTGTCTATCAATATAAGCCCCCTGTGTATGGCAGAAGTAACTCCAGCCAATCTAACTTTGTTGCTGTATCTTTTTCTGGAGGGTCTTATCATATGTGGTCCCCAATCTTATATGTCATGAAATCACCTGAGTCTATACAGTAGGAAGAGGGTTGTGATCTGATTTGCTGTTAACTCCTCTAGTCCTCTGAATCTTGTTGACCATTTAAAATTTATTTTGTTCTGATTATCTTTTTCCTGAGTAAGTACAGGGGCAGATGTTCCAAGAACATCTTGAAGTTAGGGCCTCATAAGGAGATCTCTGACATCGCTGTGTGCTTTACAACCTCCAGAGCATAAGGAAGACCTTTAAGAAGGGCCAAATAAGGATATGTCAGTAAAAGCAGGAGGGAGTAGTAATTTCAGTAATTTGGGAAAGCTTAGAAATAGTACTCCTGAGAGAGCAGACATAAGAGATTCATAAGAAATTTCTCATCAGTCCAAAGCCCAAGGTGTACAAATATTAACCCCCCCACGCTGCCTAAGCATGCAACATGCAAAGATCAAAATTGAAAATGAAAGATGGCATGACAGCAATCATGCTTTGCTGGAACTTTGTCAAATAGCTATGCTGGCTTTATGACTTTCACTGTTCCCATTAGATATGGCCTTGACAGTTGGTAAAGATCTTTTCCCATTCTGTAGGCTGCCATTTTGTTTATTTGATGGTGTCCTTTGTCTTACAGAGTTTTTCAGTTCCGTGAGGTTTCACTCATTAATTGTAGATTTTAGTGCTTGTGATATTTCTTCTGTTCAGGAAGCTGTCTCCTGTGCCAATGTGTTCAAGGCTATTCCCCACTTCCTCTTTTATCAGGGTTAGTGTATCTGGTTTTAAGCTGAGGTCTTTGATCCACTCGGACTTGAGTTTTGTGAGTATGATAGATATTGATTGATCTATTTGCATTTTTCTGCATGCTGATATCCAGCACCATTTGTTGAAGATACTCTTTTTCACAGTTGTTTAATTTTTGGCCTTTTTGTCAAAAATCAAGTGTCCATAGGTGTGTGGATTTACTTCTGGGTCTTTGATTTGATTTTATTGATCAACCAGTCTGTTTTTATGCCAAAACCATGTGTTTTTTATTACTATTGCTCTATAGTATAACTTGAAATCAGGGATGATGATACTTGCAGAAGTTTTTATTGGTCAGTATTGTTTTAGCTACTTTGGGCTTTTTTTTTTTTTCCATATGAAGTTGAGTATTGTTCTATCAAGATCTGCATAGAACTGTTGGAATTTTGATGGGGATTGCCTTGAATCTGTAGATGCTTTTGGTAAGATGGACATTTTTACCATGTTAATCCTACTGATCCATAAGCATGGGAGATCTTTTCATCTTCTGATATCTTCTCCAATTTCTTTCTTCAAAGGCTTAAAGTTCTTGTCAGACAGGTCTTTCACTTGGAGTAACTAGAATTACTCCAAGATATTTATATATTTTGTGGCTATTGTGAAAGGTGTTGTTTCCCTGACTCTTTCTCAGCCTATTTATCATTTGTATATAAGAAGGCTATAGATTTTTTTTTTTTTAGTTAATTTTGTATTCAGCCACTGCACTACAGGTGTTTATCAGCAAATGGAGTTCCCTAGTAGAATTTTTGGGGTCAATTACGAATACTATGATATCATCTGCAAATAGTGATACTTTAACTTTTTCCTTTCCAATTTGTATCCCCTTGATAACCTTTAGTTGTCTTATTACTTTAACTACAACTCGAAATGCTATATTGAATAGATATGGACAGAGTGAATAGTTTTGTCCCTGATTTTAGAACTGCTTTAAGTTTCTCCGTTTAATTTAACATTGATATCAGCTTACTGTATACTGCCTTTGTTATGTTTAGGTATGTGCCTTGTATTCCTGATCTCTCAATACTTTTATCATGAAGGGGTGTTAGATTTTGTCAAAGGTTTTTTCAGCATCTAATGAAATGTTCATGTGGGGGCTGGCGAGATGGCTCAGCGGGTAAGAGCACTGATTGCTCTTCCTAAGGTCCTGAGTTCGGATCCCAGCAACCATATGGTGGCTCATAACCGCCCATAATGAGATCGGACGCCCTCTTCTGGTGCGTCTGAAGACAGCTGCAGAAAATTACGCCGGATTGAGCGAGCGGGGCCAGCAGAGGTCCTGAGATCAACAGCAGCCACACATGATGGCTCACAGTCATCTGGACAGCTACAGTGTACTCATACACACAAAAATGAAATAAAATAAATCTTTAAAAAAAAAAGAAATGCTCATGTGGGTTTTATTATTGTTGTTGTTTGTTTGTTTGTATGGTGGATTACATTAACAGATTTTTGTATGTTGACCCATTGCTGCATCTCTGGCATGAAGCCTACTTGATCATGGTAGATGTTCTTTTTGGTGTGGTCTTAGATTTAGTTTGCAAGTATTTTATTGAGTATTTTTGCATCAATGCTTATGATGGAATTTGACCTGTAATTCTTTTTCTTTGTTGAGTCTTTGTGTGGTTTGAGTATCAGAGTAACTATGGCCCATCAAATACATTTGGCAGTGCTCCTTCTGTTTCTATTTTGTGAAATAATTTGAGGAGTATTGGTATTAGCTTTTCTTTGAAACTCATCTGGTCCCAGGCTTTTTTCCCCTTGGGAGATTTTTAATTACTACTTCTATTTCCTTAGGAGATATAGGTCTATTTAAATTGTTTATATGATCATGGTTTAACTTTGGTAAGTGGTATATATCTAAAAAAAATGACCATTTCTTTTAGATTTTCCAATTTTGTGGAGTACACAGTATGACCCAATGATTCTTTGGATGTCTTCGGTGTCTGTTGTTGTGTCCTCCTTTTCATTTCTGCTTTTGTTAATTTAGATATTCTTTCTCTGCCTTTTAGTTAGTTTGGTTAAGGGTTTGTCTATCTTGTTGATTTTGTCAACGAATCAACTCTTTGTTTCATTGATTCTCTGTATTGTTCTGTTTCTATTTTATTGATTTCAGTTTGATTATTTTTTGCCTTCTACTCCTTGTGGGTGTGTTTGCTTATTTTTGTTCTAGAGCTTTCTGGTGTGCTTTAAGTTGCTAGTATGAGATCTCCCTAATTTCTACATGAAGGCACTTAGTGCTTTGAACTTTCCATTTAGCACTGTTTTCATTGTGTCCCATAGGTTTCATAATGTTATGCTTTCATTTTCAATTAAGTTCTAGGAAGTCATTAATTTTTTCCTTTATTTCTTCTTTGATCTAATGGTCATTCAGTAGAGAGCTGTTTAGTTTCCATGAATTTGTAGGCTTTCTGTTGTTTCTTTTGTTGTTGAAGTCCAGCTTTCTATAGATCCTGTTCACTTCCTAAATTTTCCATCTCCAGGAATCCCTCAGTTTGTGTTTTCTTTATTGCTTCCATTTCCATTTTCAAGTCTTGAATAGTGCTATTCATTTCCTTCACCTTTTTGTTAGTACTTTCTTTGAAGGGATTTATTCATTTCTTCTTTCAGGACCTCTGTCATCTTCATAAGATTAAATTTAAGGGTAACATTCCCCACACATACTGTGTCACTGGTTATGAAGATGTGCCCCTGATTTCTAATTGTTAATTGCTGTGCTGGTAATGCCAGCTGTAGGAATAGTATATTAATCCCCTCTAAACTCCCCAGCAGGTACACATGCACTCCTTACTACTACCCAAATGCTCTGGATTCTTGAATGAAAGACACACACATGCAGCTTCCTATTTTAATATGCCTTAAATAGTGTAATGGCTGGGCTACTCCCAAACTTCCATGTTGGTAATGCCTTCCCCCAAATACTCTTGAATTATACTAAAATCTATATTCCATCTTTACTACCCTAGACCCAATCAGGGGGATGGGGGGATTGGGGTTACTCTTCCCCAGCAATTACATGGTTGTATGCTCTCATGTCTCCAGCTCTCAAGCCTGATCCTTCTGCTTCCCTGGCATGGTGGTAAGGAATCCTTCTTCCCATGGTTTCCTTGCCTGGGAAATCTAAAGTCCCTTCTCTGTCTTCTTGCCCAGTCATTGGCTGCCAACAACTTTATTTACCAATTAGAACCAGCTGGAAGCAGGGACCCTCAGTGTCTCACATGCAGGATTCTTATGCAATTTGGGATCCCATAATGCAAATATTAAACAAAATCCACAACAGCCAGGTGCTGGCAGGAAAAATAGTCGTATCTTTTCTGTAGTCCAAAATACTTGCTATCTCTATTGTAGAGGAATTTTAATCCAGTAATACCAAGTCATAGGTAGGGGGTGTGAAGGTATTCTTAAGAATAACTTTAAGTGCTAAAGTTATCTTTGGTAAACATATAGATCAGCCAAAAAATTCTATATACTATGTCCCTGACCTCAAGGTTATGAGACCAGCCTGATTACTTGATTGCTTCTGTAAACAACACTTGCTTACTTCCTTCAGATAGCCACAACTGCCTTTCTGTATATGTCACACAATTGTAGTTTTTATTTTAAAAGCTGAAGCAAATTGGAGGTTGGGCTCCTCCCCACTACTCTGAATGGAATATTCCTGTCTGTGGAGAATAAAGACTCCATATCATTTGTCTTTCTCATGCCTCTCAGGTGCTCTCTTCAGCCATCTCATAACAGTGAAAGAAGTCAGAACCTAGAAAAAAAATGTTTTATGTTTGTTTTTATAGTTAGAACCTTTTAAAATAGTGATTTCTTAAGGTTGGGAAAGGTGGAGAAAGGATTAGAAGAAGAGACTGACTATTGTCTACTCAATAGAGATGGAAATAATAAGTTCAAATATTCATAGCACAGTGCTGTGACTTCTATTACTAGACTGGTATTTGGCTGCTGTACTGGCTGGTTTTGTGTGTCAACTTGACACAAGCTGTAGTTATCACAGAGAAGGCAGCTTCAGTTGAGGAAATGTCTCCATGAGATCCAGCTGTAAGGCATTTTCTCAATTAGTGATCAAGCGGGGAGGACCTTTTGGGTGGTATCATCCCTGGGCTGGAAGTCTTGGGTTCTATAAGAAAGCAAGCTGAGCAAGCCAGGGGAAGCAAGCCAGTAAAGAACATTCCTCCATGGCCTCTGCATCAACTCCTGTTTCCTTACTTGCTTGAGTTCCAGTCCTGACTTCCTTTAGTGTTGAACAGCAATGTGGAAATGTAAGCTGAATAAAGCCTTTACTCCCCAACTTGCTTCTTGGTCATGATGTTTGTGCAGGAATAGAAACCCCAACTAAGACAGCTGTCTACCCCATAAAAGGCCAATTCTATCAAAAGACAAAGTGATGAGACAAGTGATTTTATTCAGAAAGACTGTGTCAGTAATAGCCCAGTGCATAAAACTGCTTGCTGCCAGAGTGAGCCGTATGGTCTGATATAATTCCAGGAACACACAAAGTGTGAGGAGAGAACCAACTCCTGGGAATTGTACTCTGACAGTCACACTCAGGTTTTTTTCTTTTTAAAATTTTATTATTTTATGTGTAGGAATGAATACTTGCATGCATGTCTATATACCAATGAAAGACCCCCAGAACTGGGGAGATCCTTATTCATGTCTCGGGATGACGCGACCACCCAATGACTCATGAGAGACTGAACTTGCTGTAATCACATGAGGTTTATTCCAGATTTGGGGTTGAACTCATAGCCTGACAGGCCAGAGGGGTTCAACCACGAGCAAGAGGAGTAAGCGGTATTTAAAGCAAAAAACCACAAACTAGGGGGGTGAAGGGGTTACCAGGGAAACATAACAAGGGAACAATGGAAAATTCCAAATGAACCCACTACCTAGCTGAGTCTGGTCACAAGGAAGTCATCCTGCACACTCATTGTCTAGAGGAATGTGGTTTGGTCAACGCTATCTCCTTAATGGCTGACTGCTCCTAGGACTAATTAGATGACAAATATCCTGTGGTTTGGTCAATGCTATCTTCTCAATGGCTGACCGTTGTCCTGTTCCTTATTCTGGGCAATGTTATCCTCTTAATAGCTGACCACTATCCTGTTCCTGGAACTGACCAGTCCACATTCCTGGCTCACAGAGACTTCCTATGCCTTCTTTAAGTAAAGGTTACACATTATACATACATTTCTATTAAATGCCCTCATTCTAAGATTCTCCAGTCTTTCACCACATGTGTGCCTGGTGCCCACAAATGCCAGAAGAGAATATCAGGTTCCCTGTAAGTCAAATTACGAACAGTTGTGAGCTACAATGTGGGTGCTGGCAATTGAAGGGGCCTATTCATTCCATTTTGTCTCCTTTCAGAAACTAGGCCATAGGTCATCTAGGAGCAGACCATGCAACTAGGCTATAAGCCACCTGCTCCAGCAGCAGATCCCAAAGTCTAGGAACAAAACAATAAAAGTTCCCCACCTGAGGAATAGCCTGAAGATAGCCAGGTGAATGGGAGATATCTTATCTCAGGATAGGCCACCTGTGCTTGGCAGCGGATCCTGTGGTTAATCACCTATGACACAGGAATGCAGTCCATTTGGGGCATCCTGGCCCCCACCAATGAGGCTTTAGATTATGTAACCCTAACAGAGTAGCCAATCAAAATTGTACTAATGTCAGAACTTTGGCCCCTACCAATCACATTAGAGATTACCTAATCCTTCTGGAAAATTCCCCCAATTCCCTATAAGAAAGGCCTGAGCATCTTTGTCTGGGTCACCAACTGAATGCGGTGGTGACCTCTGCACACTAGTTGTTTCTGCAGAGTAAACATTCTTTGTTCTTCCATACTATTTGAGTCTGGGGTCTTCCTTCAGTGATTCCTAAACCCTAATAGCAATCAAACCTAACAATCAAATCCTCTGGAAGAATAGTAGCCAATGCTCTTCATCATTGAGCTAGCTCTTTAGCCACTGATCTCCACACTCCACACCTGCAATCCTCAGTCTCTCAGGTATTGGAATTACAGGCATGTGCCCCCATGCCATACTTACAAAGTCCTTAGTGCAGGAAGGCTGATTTGAGGGTGGTTTATATAGGTAGCTGATAGGTGTTCCCAGACTGGTATAGGTTTCTTTACAATGAGAGTCATCAGATAATACAATTGATGCATGATGCATCTTTGTCACCTAGTCTTAAGACATTGCAGTTATGTAAATCCCAAGAAATGTAATTTTTGGGTCTATTTTATGACTAGTTACACATTACAATAAATAAGCTAAGCTACATGAGAGTCCTTGCTGATTGTCAAACTACCAGTACAGAATGACCACATATTCTTCACAAGAAACTTCCATAAAGTTTAATTTCAATAGTCTCCAACAGCTTATTATGTATGTTAAGATGAACTAGAAGAGAAAATCTTGAAGGTTTTAAACAACGATAAGCAAGCAAAAATATTAATTACTCTGATAGAGATGTACAGACTGTAAACCTACAGATTTTTAAAATCTCAGCTGTGTCATGCAATGTTTTCCTGGAAGCTGTCTTGTGAGAAGGTCATGTGATGTTTTTCTGAAAGCTGTCTTGTGAAAGGTCATGTGATATTTTGCTGAAAACAGATACTTGAGAGGGCTGTGATGTTTAGAAAGAATATAAGTAGAACCCTGAAGACAGTGAAAGGAAAAACATCATGTACCCTCCCCCAAGACAGTGTCTAGAAAAACATCATGTGACACAACTGAGTTTTTAAAAGAAACTAGATTATTGTATATAAGTACACTGTAGCTGTCTTCAGACACACCAGAAGAGGGTGTCAGATCTCATTACCGATGGTTGTGGGCCACCATGTGGTTTCTGGGATTTGAACTCAGGATCTTCAGAAGAACAGTCAGTGCTCTTAACCACTGAGCCCTCTCTCCAGCCCCAGACAAGTTCTTTTTATTTCTGCTTTCCATCTGCTCAGTAAGTGGTCAAGAGTAACGATCTGCATGTCTCTTTGTGCCTAGTGTTATCTTCAAAGTGACTTCTCAGTTGTGAGACACTGCTGCCATCAGGTGGTAATAGTCACTTAATGACTTCTGATGTGAAGAAACAAATCCTTTATCAGATTCCAGAGACTGACTACCACTCAGAGGTGTGCACAAAATAAATAAATAAATAAATAAATAAACAAATAAATAAATAAAAAGGCTCAACATGGTGGCATACACCTTTAACTCCAGTGCTTAAGAGGCACAAGCAAGTAGATTTCTATGACTTCTAGGCCAGCCTGGTCTACAAAGTAAGTTCTAGGACAGCCAGGACTACATAGTGAGACTCTGCCTCAAACCAACCAACCAACCAACCAACCAACCAACCAACCAACCAACCAACCAAGAAAAAAAAAACATAGAGAGTGAAATAAAATATTAGAATTTCTACTTCCTTTAATTTTTATTTAAAAAGTCAAGAAATTGTACTGATATTGAATATATCAGTTGTATTCAGAATTCCTCATCCTGAATGAATTCTAGGTTTCTGCTCAATATCACCTTCTCATGGAAAAGTTGAAGCCTCATGTTGTTATCAAACTTAGGGGTCACAGCCTGTGCCTCAAACCAGGTTCAGTTATCTACCCTCAATAGGCCAATTAAATGAGTCAAATCAATACTGGAAATCAAAAAAGGAGATTTATTCAATATGGCCATATTGGAAAGATAGAGACTCCGTAATTCCCTGTCTTAGGGTAACTATTGGTGTGCTAAAAACACAATAACCAAAGCAACTTGGAGTGGAAAGGGTTTATTTGACTTATGCTTATATAAAACTGTTCATCATTGAAGGAAGTCAGGACAGGAACTCAATCAGGGCAGGAACTTGGAGACAGGAGCTGATGCAGCAGCCACGGAGGCATGCTGCCTACTGGCTTGCTTCCCCTGGCTTGCTCAGCCTGCTTTTTTTTGGAACTTGATCCTCCAACATCAATCACTAATTAGGAAAATGCTCTACACACTTACCAGAAGCTTGAGCTTACAGAGGCATTTCCTCAGTTAAGGCTCCTTCCTCTCCCATGACTCTGCATTGTGTCAAGTTGACTTAAAACTAGCCAGCACGTCCCCTAAATGGGGTTAAAGTTAAAATAATGGACCAGAGATATACAAATCAAGGTGTGGTTCTGTCTGCTTCAAATATAATAATGTGGACTCATCTCATGCCTACAAATAATTCTCCCCAGGGACACACAAAGTGGCTGGCTTCATGTAGAATGAGCAAATAGATTCATATTTGCCATTCTGCACAAAACTGAACTCCAAATTGATAAAGGACTTCAACATAAGGCCATATACCCTGAATCTGATAGAAGAGAAAGTGGAGAATAGCCTTGAAGTCATTGGCACAGGAAAAGACTATCTGAATAGGACATTGATAGCACAGGTCATAAGAACAGTAGTTAATAAACAGTACCTCACGAAACTGAAAGTTTCTCTATCCTAAGGACATATCATTTGGACAAAGGCATAGGCTACAAAATGGAAAAAGATCATTACAAATTACACATCTGATAGAGAATTAATATCTAAAATATATAAGGAACTAAAAAACCCTTGAACATTGAGAAAACCAGTAAACCAATTAAAACTGAGGTACAGAACCAGAGTGTTCTCAAAAGGTAAGACAAAAATGCTTGAAAAACACTTAAAATTTCAACATTTTAGTCATCAGGGAACTGCAAATCAAAACTACTTTCAGATTTTATCTTACACCAATCAGAATGGTCAAGATCAAAAACCAAAACACAGCTTATGCTGGCAAGGATGTGGGTTAAGTGTAACACAGCTCATTGCTGGTAGAAGTTAAAACTTGTATAGCCACCATGAAAATCTATTGGGGGTTCATCTGATGCTGCTATGCATTTAAATGCTAAATACTGTCCCCCAAGATCTGGTTATCCTTGACAAACATATTGAAAGACCCCCAGAACTGGGGAGATCCTTACTCAAGTCTCGGGATGACGCGACCACCCAATGACTCACGAGAGACGGAACTTGCTGCAATCACATGAGGTTTATTGGGGATACCAGTACCAGGGTCGATCTCATGACCTTGCCAGTCAAAGGAGTTCGACCCCGAACACAAGAAGTGTAGGGTATTTAAGGGAACATCCATAAGCAGGGGGCAGGAAGAGGGTTACCAAGGAAACAGAACATAAACAGTGGAAACTTTCAGAGGGACCTGACCCAAGGTATTCAGTTAGGGAGGGGAACACATTCATTCTAGGAATGTAATCTTCATCTACTGGTTGGCAGGGTGGAGAGCCTCATAAACCAGTAGACCTTCATTCCTAGTTCTGCCCTCATTGTGGATCATTCAGGAGAGACAGGTATCAGGAACCAGAGCCCTGAAGCTCTGAGTTCCTAGAACTGGCTATTTTATATTTCTGGCTGGCTATAGTGACCCTCCATGTCCTTTTAGGTAAAAGTTATACACCATACATTTGTATTAAATGCCCTCATTTTAAATTCTAAGATTCTCCAGCCTTTCAATATCCTCCTGTACACCAAGTGAGGCTATGTAAACCTAGGTTCCCAGTTTAAAACTATTGCTTAAATAAAACTGACAATAGCCACTTACTGAAGAGAATAGAGGTAGGCAGGGAGTTTGAGTTACTGGGCTGGGGTCACAGGTAGGGACCATGAGGAGAGCAGGAGGAGAGGGAGAAAAGGAGGAAGACAGAGAGTATAAGTCCCCACTAGATGTGATGGACTAGAAGCGTATGCCTGAGTGAAATGCACCCCCAGGGCAGACAGCTGGAGCAGAAATAACCAAGGAAGACCCAAACAGCAAGTATTTGGGGAGCACAGTTCAGGAAGTAGCATTGGAGGATTTGACTGGGGTAATTTACCCAGTAATTGTGCTAAAGCTAAATAAACAAATCATAGTCTGAGTCTCATTCATTTGAAAACTAGCTGGGGATAGGAATAATACACTATTTTATAGAAATCTGGGTGGCTATTCTTCAAGAAGCTGGAAATAGATCTACCTCAAGATCTAACTTAACTACTCTTGGGCATATACTCAAAAGATGCTTCATCCTATCAAAGACAGACTTGATCAATCATGTTCATTGCTGCACTATTCATAATAGAAATAGAGACCCCCCATGTTTCAGCCTCTTGACAGACTCACTGGAATTGCAGATGTTCATCACCTTACACTTCCAACAACTGTGTGAGCCTGGGATTGTACTTTTTTAAAAATTGTAAATGCATGCATTCCCATCTTGTAATTTTCTCTTTTTAGCATGCCAGTCTGATATTATTTCTAGGTATCATCTCATTAAACATTCATTGTGACCTCATATTCATATATTCCTGGCCCAAGTTTAGAATTTGATTTCCCTATATCTCAGCTTTAAGTTTAACAATCTGATGCATTCTAAGTGTTAGCCCTTTCACCCTCTTTTATGGTGAAAAAAATTTAAATACAGAAATCTGGGGGACATTGACGAAGGCATTTTAGCTAACAATTGGTGGAGCCAATGTTCACTTGCAGGTTTATTGATCCTCGAAATGCTTTTGCAGCTTGGGAGCCAGATATATTAACTTGTTAGGATTCTAAATTGTAAGTAATGTATGGATTTAGACAGAAAATGATTTATATCAGAGTTTTAGGAAAGTTACTAGAATTTTTAAGAGTGCTAGGATCAGATTGAATGTTGCACAGAGGAACCAGACTTGAGTGTTATGCATATTGGATGAAAATCTAGTTAAAGGTAGACTCTCAACATAGAAACTCCTTTGTTGCATGTATACATATAAACAGCAGCCACCAGTGTCACCTGGGCTTGGATGGGAGAAGCCCTGTGGTAGCAGTTTTAGAGAATCAAATGCCTCTGCCACTAGAGCTCTCAGCTTTTCTGTGGCTGCCTCCCACCCTGGAATTTTTCAATGAATTTTCTGAGTCTCCCAGACTTAACTTATATATGCAACAGTAGCTGCAAGAAATCTAGGAAAATAGTTCTTAGGTTCCAAGGATGGTATATTGAAGTGCTGAATGTCAAGGTGAAAGTAGGTGGATTATCCAGCAAATCAATAGTAAGGTGGATCACAGCTTGCCTTGAAGGTTTACAAGTACCTTTTTTTTTTTTTTTTTTTTTTGAGACAGGATCTCAAATAGCCCAGATTGTCTCAAACTTCTGTGTAGTTAATTATGACCTTGAAATATGATCTCCTGCTCCAGCTTCTCAAATAGTGGGGTTACTTGTATGTATCACCAAGCCTGGCTTAAAGTTACATCTCTCTTTATAGGAAGCTGTTTATTTAGTTACCATCATAAGGCAAAGAGCAAATGTTTTTCAATTCAGAAGTACCTCTGAAAAGCCAGTAGTATTGAAGGAATAGTGCCATGCATGGGTTGAGAAGGAGGATATATAGTGGCATCTTACTATAGGTTAAAGTATTCTTGAAATTTCTTTCAGGTAGTTAAACTAATAAGCTTATTAAATTATTTACATATATCTTTAGAAAAATTAGTGAAAACTAGTCCTGAAAACTAGGACTTGGGAAATCGAGGATGCAGGATTGCTATGAGTTTGAAGTCAGTGTGGACTACAGAGTGAGAACCTATTTCAAAAGAAAAGAAATAGTGATGATTAATCTAGATGATAACCAAGTTGTTTGTTAATTTTTTAAAATCTATTTTAAACACTGTTGGAATATGGGAAAGTGAACCCCTTTCCTCTAGCTTCTGCATGAGTATATAGAAAAGAGAGCCTGTGAGAGATCTCTCCAGTGTTGCTGTGATCTTACTGAGATGTTGAGTAAAGCATCTTGTTGAACTGGGGGTTAAGAAGTGCCAGCTGCTCCTGAAAGGCTGGAGAATCTTAGAATGTATAATGTATAACCTTTACCTAAAAGGGGGCATGGAGAACCTCTGCCACAAGCCAAAAAAGGTGGAGTAGCTAGTTCCAGGAACCTGGCTAACTCAGAGCCTCAGGGCTCTGGTTCCCCATACCTGCCCCTCCTGACTGATCTACAATGAAGGCAGAACTAGGAATGAAGGTCTACTGGCTTACAAGGCTCCCCACCCTGCTGAGGCTCTCCACCCTGCCGACCTATAGATGAAGATTACATTCCTAGAATGAATGTGTTCCCCTCCCTAACTGAATACCTTGGGTTGGCTCCCTCTGAAAATTTCCACTGTTTTTATGTTGTGTTTCCTTGGTAACCCTCTCCCTGCCACCATGTGGTTTTTCCCTTTAAATACCCCTTACTTCTTGTGTCCACTGGCCAGCATGGTCACGAGATCAACCCCGGTACCGGCCTATCCTAAATAAACCTCATGTGATTGCAGCAAGTTCGGTCTCTCGTGAGTTAGTGGGTGGTCGCATCATCCCGAGACTTGAGTAAGGATCTCCCCAGTTCTGGGGGTCTTTCACTCCCACATAGAAGGGCTGTGTAATAGACATATTTCATTATCTTTAAAGCAAGTTTCTACATTGATCATTTGCTACTGAACTGTTAAACACATTTTTCCACTTTGATGACAAGGATCATTATTTTCACACTACAGCAAGCTGAGAGATTGTCCTGTGGACTATCAAGGGCATCAACAAGTGACAAGGATATTGCTTCTTCTGAAATATACTTGTGCTACGGACTGGGTTTTCTTATGGGGTCCCTAGTTCCTTGGGACGATGGGTTCTGGCCGTGTGTGTAAGGGAATCGTCTTTGACAAACAGACTCAACACAAGTAGTGTGGGATCTGAGTGTATTTCTCAAAAATGACATGAGGCTTTTACAATCATTGTAACAGCGAAATGAAAAATCTGGCAGCTCAGTAGTCGAGGTACATGTGAAGCCACCTAAAATACACTGAGTCTAAAACATCAGCCATCTCCTCTGGACTGGCGCAGCACCCCCAGGCTCCGAGCACGCTCAGGCCGCATGGGCCCAGCCGGAGTCCTGGGGGGCTGCGGGTGCGCCAGCCAGGAGGGTAGAGGCTCGAATCTTCAATCTTCAATGCTGAATGCTTGAATCTCGAATGCTCACTCTCTTGAATCTCAACTGATGCTGCACCCGCCGGGCCCAAGCGCTCTAGGCCCAGGGGGCTACAGACTGCTTGAATCTAAGTCCTAGTCTACCTAAATTTTGGTTCTAGTCCAGTTGGACTGCTGAATGCTGTCTCTTACACTCAAACTCTCGGCTCAAGGTCCTGCCCATCCTAGGTAAAACGCCCACTAATCTTTAGGGCTAGTAGAGACAAGTCTCTTGCTAATTCCTAGGAGTGGTTCAGCTGCAGTAGGTGACTGAGAATGAGGATTTTACTTGACCTTGCCCTGGGATAAGCCTTCTATTCAGTAAATTTCAATGCCCTACCCACAATGCTGGAGGCAATTAGTCTGGGTGGGTAAATTCCAAACCAGGGTTTGGCTAAGATGTTGGAACATTGGTGAAGGTCAGAGAGCAATGCCTGATTTTGTTCAGCTGTAAATAAATCATATTTTGGTGGGCACCTAGCACACGAGTACGAGGACATATCTGGACTTCCTCTGAGTTAGGGGAGCCAGGCGACAATGCAAGGGCAGGAGACTGACTTTCCTTGAAGTTTTCGCCTCAAACTGCTGTCACACAAAGTGTGCGTGGCATACTTGTAAGCTTTTCAGCCCTATTTACAAGGTACTGATAGTGAGAATGTCAGTCTGCTGATGTGAGTTTCAAATGGCAGATTGAAAATTTCCTGCTGCTGCCAGGAACCAAACACAGCATGACACACTCTGTATTCAGCACCTTTCCCAATTAGGCATTTTTCTTGTCTGTTTTTCCTTTGACAGTCACTTCTTAAAGATAACTATTACAAGTATACAAATATATTTAGTTTGAAGTTGCAGCAAAACATGCCTACTGAATTAAATTCTCAAACACAACAGCCTTTAGTCCATTTTCTTGATGAGTTCATCTTGGAGATACATTAGAAGTTATTGAGTTGAATTTTCATAGTTAATATCTCCCTAAGCAAAGCATACCTTTCTGCATTGTTGTGTATCTTTCATAAAAGTTATTATAAAGTTACTTTAAACAGAATATAATGCACATTTTATTGGCACATTGTCGTGTTCTGTTTGTTTAAAGTGGACGATGGCCCTCCTGTTCTCGACTTCAACGTGTTCAAATGTTCTCTAAAACACATTTTCCTGGAACACTCTGCTTCCTGGCTCTGTAACTGGGAAGGGGAAAACTAGCAAACAGCTAAGAGTATTGAAAACATAGTGTCTCCTCCCAAGCCTCAGGAATCATGGGAAGGATGTAAGAGTTAGGGGTAACCACAATGAAACTGTGTTTTCCAGACATAGCCAGTGTAGTTGCACATACAGCAGTTGTGAAAGAATGCACAAAGACTGTGTAAACTCAAGATAGACAAAATCCCAGTATGGGGTGGGGTGGGGTGGATGTGAAATTCCTTCCCTAGATAAGAAGGTTATTGGTAACTCATAGTTTTTGAGAGAGGGATAGTAAATTTTCTTTGAGTGTGTATCTCCTGATAGGTCCACCATCAGTGGCTCCAGTGAAAGGCCACACATTCCAGAGTGAATGAGCATCACTGAGTTTTATTTTTAAAAAAATTTATTTACTCCACATTATGTGTATGAGTGTTTTGCTTGTACATATGTTTATGTATCATGTGCATGCCTGGTGCCTGAGAAAGTCAGTAGAGAGTGTCTGTTTTCCTGAAGTTGGAGGTACAGACACTCCTGAGCCACCATATGGATGCTAAGAACTGAACCTGGCCCTCTTTAAGAACAAAAAGTGCTCTTCACCATAGAGACACTTTCTAGCCCAGACTTGATGGGGAGGAAAAAAAAAAAACAAGAAAGAAGAAGAGGACACAAAGTTGGGTTGGTAGGGAAAGAGGGCTGGAGCTGGGAGGAGTTAAAATAGGGTTGGTAGTGAATATGATCAAAACATATTATACATTGGGGTAGAGTGGTGGCTTAGCAGTTTAGAGCACTGGCTGCTCTTTCAGAGGACCAAGGTTTGGTTTTTACCACTAACCTGGTGGTTCACAACCATCCCTAACTCCATTTTGAGGTGATTCTTTCACTTAATCTCCATGGGCACCAGGGATGCACATGGTACACAAACAGACATGCAGGAAAGACACCTACATACATTAAAAGTACATCATATAAAATTCTCAAACAAAAACCAAATCCATAGTATCTTTGAGTTAGCTAGAAGAAGACTATTTTCAACTGAGTTCACTTTTTCTTATCTCAAATATAAAAATGCTGAGTGATACCAGGGCGGTGGTGGCTCACGCCTTTAATCCCAGCACTCGGGAGGCGGAGGCAGGTGGATTTCTGAGTTCGAGGCCAGCTTGGTCTACAAAGTGAGCTCCAGGACAGCCAGGGCTATACAGAGAAACCCTGTCTTGAAAAAACAAAACAAAACAAAACAAAAACCCAACAACAAAATGTTGAGTGATGACAGTGGGAACAAGAATCTGGAAGTTCAGCCATGGTATGTGTTTGGGGGTGGGGTGGGGTGGGGGCAGTAAGGGAAGAGGGTATTCAATTAGAAATTCTAGTTGACTGCCTCAACTTCTCACTGAAACCCAGTGAGGTTAAGTAATTTTATCAAAGTTACATGAGGTACTATTTTGTCCACAACATTCAAGTAAGAGAGTGTAACTTGTAATTTGTAGATACTCGGTGGGTGAAAAAAATTGAGGCAATAGAGGAATTTTTGGTACAGGAAAAAAGATTAGATTAATAACTGATTAGCATGACTTCAGTTGCTCATTGTGAGGCCTTGGGCAAGAATCTAACCTCTCTTTGCCTTTATTTCCTTATCTGTAGAATGAAACATTATGTTGTTATTATCATTATCATTATTACTATTGTTATTATTATTATCATTACTCTTGATCTTCTGGGAATGTTGGAAGGTTTAAATTAATTAGCATATTTAAAACATTTAGAACTGGGTCTAGACAGAGTATTATTCAAGCCATTCTATCTAAAGCAACAACAAAAATGGGTCATATCTGGGTAGAGAATTTCAAGCTCAGGACCAGCAAGATTTCATATTAAAATATATATTTATAGTTTAAAAAGAAGAAAAGAAAAGAACAGTTGATGATAAGCAAGTGAATGAAACCTTTAAATCTGCTCATTAAGTGAAATGCCAGGAACTTATAACACGATTCTCTTCAGTTACCCAAGGATTCTAGTTTCACATTAAATAAGCCAATATGAAGTTTATGTAATTCTGTGTATAGCACATGAGCTGGCAAGAGTGCCTTTGAGGACTGCTTTCTCAAAAAAATAGATTGCTGTACACAGAGAATTATGAAAAGAAATTAGAAGGAAAATTTAAGAACTATTATGGCATGTGCTTTATAATTACTAAAATTTGCTTAAAAACAAGAAAAGCTAGTCGAAAATAAAAGTTAATAGTTGAGCTAGCCACTCAGTGGCAATGCATTTGACTTTTCTGTTATCAGCAGTGAAAGAAAGCATTTAAAAAATAACCTTGAGAAAAACTAATTCCAGGACAGCCAGGGCTATACAGAAAAACCCTGTCTCAAAAAAACAAAAAATAAGAAAAACAGAAAAAGAAAAAAAAACTGATTATTTTGACTTTGTTTACTATAAATAATCAGTGCAAACTTGTTGTGGAGTCGTGGCATCTGTCTGGTTTTCATAGTTAAAAATGGTATGGATTACATGGTGACCACTGCTACTTGACAAAGCTCCAGTATTTCACTATTTCAAATCACTATTTTTTTTTATTTTAAGTTTTATTGCATTACAATGAGAAAAGTTACATGACTTCAATTTATCTGAATTTGTTAACATTTAAAAACATTTTAAATAAATAGAATTAAATCACATTCTTGTTTTCCCTTTGTACCCCAACTCCTCCCTGAGATTCCCCTTCAATAGTTACAATATTTTTTGTCATCTTCTTTAAAATTTATAAAATATTATAACAATAAGAATGAGTATTATAAAAGTTATTTGATATTAAACAACAATCATTTTAACAGTCTTATGTAGGTGCTTGTCTACGGCAATACTGAAATACATACATTTTTCTCAATATAAATTTTCAATAACTCCAAACATATTAACTGTATATTTCAAAATAATATCTCACTATGAATATTTTCTTAAATGAACATAGATATATAATTTGTTTTTGTTTGTTTGTTTGTTTTGTATTTAGTAGAGCTTAAAATCTTGGCTCTTACTGTGGTAACTTGATATAAGAATTACAAAGGTCAAGCAAAGCATTCAGTCTCACTTTTTGTTGTTCTCTTACAAGCTACCTCCCAATTTAATTGTCTACTTTTTTGGGGCATATAAATACTTTTAAAATATGTAAGCTGTTCTGAAAACCATAGTATAGTGCAAAAACATGAAATAAACAATACTACCAATAGAGAGGCTGAGATAGGAGAAGCAAGATTTCAAGACCCTTATGTTGTACACAGCAAGACACTGTCATGAACAAACATGCTGAAAGTGTATATAGATTGTACAATATTGGACCTATTTCTCCAATTACCAAATTAGAGAGGCCATTGGATGACAGTCAATAAATTTCTAATTCCTCATGTTTTTGGATTTCAATCGCTTAGGATATGTTGGTAATATTAATTTTCATATTAAGATATTAAGAAAAAGTAATTGTCATTTCTTATTGTTTTTTTGTAAGAGGTGGAATTAGGTTTGTGTGGATTTGTTGAAGGATTACTTTCTTGCTTCTTCTAGGGTGTAGTTTTGCTCCTTTTGTTGATGTTTCCCATCTATTATCCTTTGTAGGGCTGGATTTGTGAAAAGATATTGTGTAAATTTGGTTTTGTCATGGAATATCTTGTTTTCTCCATCTATGGTGATTGAGAGTTTTGCTGGATATAGTAGTCTGGGCTGGCATTTGTGTACTTGTAGGGTCTGTATGATATCTGCCCAGGATCTTCTAGCTTCCATAGTCTCTGGTGAGAAGTCTGGTGTAATTCTAATAGGCCTGCCTTTATGTGATACTGGACCTTTTTCCCTTACTGCTTTTAAAATTCTTTCTTTGTTTAGTGCATTTGGTGTTTTGATTATTATGTGATGGGAGGAATTTCTTTTCTGGCCCAGTCTATTGGGAGTTCTATAGGCTTTTTGTATGTTCATGGGCATCTCTTTCTTTAGGTTAGGGAAGTTTTTTTGTATAATTTTTTGTTGAAGACATTTACTGGTCCATTACCTTGGGAGTCTTCTCTCTCTTCTATACCTACTATCCCTAGGTTTGGTCTTCTCATTGCGTTCTGGTTTTCCTGGATGTTCTGGGTTAGGAGTTTTTTGCTTTTTGCATTTTCTTTGACTGTTGTGTCAATGTTTTCTATGGTGTCTTCTACCCCTGAGATTCTCTCTTCTATCTCTTGTATTCTGTTGGTGATGCTTGCATCTATGACTCCTGATTTCTTTCCTAGGCTTTGTATCTCCACGGTTGTCTCTCTTTCTGATTTCTTTATTGTTTCTATTTCCATTTTTAGATTCTGGATGGTTTTGCTCATTTCCTTCACCTGTTTGATTGTGTTTTCCTATAGTTCTTTAAGGGATTTTTGTGTTTCCTCTTTAAGAGCTTCTAGCTGTTTACCTGTGTTCTCCTGTATTTCTTTGAGGGTACTATTTATGTCTTTCTTAAAGTCCTGTATCATCATCATGATAAGTGATTTTAGATCTGAATCTTGCTTTTCCAGTGTGATGGTGTATCCAGAACTTGCAATGGTGGGAGTATTGGGTTCTGATGATGCCAAATAACCTTGGTTTGTGTTGCTTATATTCTTACGCTTGCCCCGCATCATGTGGTTATCTCTAATGCTACCTGCCCTTGCTAAATCTGACTGGAGCCTGTCCTTCCTGTGATCCTGGTTGTGTCAGAACTCCTCAGAGTCAAGCTGTCTCTGTGATTCTGTGATTCTGGGATCCTGTGACCCTGGGCTTGTTAGAGCACCTGGGAGTAGAGCTTCCTCTGGGTGTTTTGGGAATGACTGCAGACTTTGCACCCAAGGTCTGCTCAGGGCATTGGCCGGCCCAGACAGACCAGAAGGAACCTGAGCCACTGGTCTGGTAGAGTTCCTGTGTGCCTGTGTCCCGCTGGTCCCAGTTACTCCTGGTGTTGGGGCAGATGTTGTGTCCTCCTCACCTCTGATACTGGGTGTGTTAGAGCCCATAGGAGTGGAGCTTCCTCTGGGTGTTATGGGACTGGCTGCAGAGTTTGTGCCCAAGGTCTGCTCAGGGCACCAGCCCAGACTGACCAGAAGAAACCTGAGTCACTGGGCTGACGGAGTTCCTGTATGCCTGGTCCTGCTGGTCCCAGTTACTCCTGGTGTTAGGACAGATGTTGTGTCCTCCTCACCCCAAATCACTGTTTTCTATCATTCTATGTTGTGGAAGTTTCCTTTTTCCTCTAGGAATTTTTGTATGGGCTTTCATAGAGGATGTGAATATATACAATGGTAGTCTCTCTAAACAAAATACTTCTTTGGGAAAAAAATCTCTGCCATCATGGAACATATAGTATGATATACTATACATCATATAGTATGATACCTCTGCCTACTCCTATACAAGAATTCACCTTGTGCTCTCCAGTTTGCACTAAGAGTAGAGAAGTTAAAAATTTATTGACTGTAAGATGGTTCCAGAAACTCTTAAGCACTTATACCTGGTTCCAAAAATGAAAGCATACAATTGAGAAAAACAATGAACCCAGTGTCTGAGGCCTTTGCAGTTGAGGGCAAGAGTTCAGTTAATGAGTATAAAATAGTGCTCATGGTTGATTCCCCCGGTACATGACTGGATGTACAGGATGAATGGCAAGATCTGGTATTCACCACAAGTAGCAGATTCTGTTAAGAAGTTAAACTGGCTTGAGCCCCTTCTGCCATATAAAGGAACGTACATTGAAGGAATTAGAATGGTATGGCATAAAGAAAGAAGAGAAAGATATTAGGACCTTCCCTTTAGGGAGTGTATGAGAGACAGGCACGTATTGTAAGAGGAAGGCACATAGAAATACAATTATGAAACAGCTCTATGCTTATTATGCTACATGGAACAAACACTGGACCGTGCCCCTTGAGAATGAAAATTGCTCTTATGGGCTTGTTTTTTAGGACTCAATGTCTGGTACCTCCGGACCACAAAGGCTGAGAGTATAAAGGGGGAAATGTACAAAGGCATAGGGTGAGGTTGCTGAATGATGGAAAATAATAGGGACTTAGATGCTTCCTGAACTTATAGCTTTTGCTTCAAAGAAAAATACCTCAATAAAGTTGACTACCTCTTCCATTCTAGATGTTTAAAATAGGGCTAAATTGGGTTTAAAACAATCTGAAATATCACACACATCTTGGCATCATTAAATATGCTTTCAATATCACCTGTGGCTTAGCTATTATGCAAGTACAGCATGTAAAAGGTGTAGCTTTTTCTTTCATTGAACAAGCTATCCTGATTGACCCCCTAGATCACATTAGCCTCCTCCCTCCCAACTTAACGCCTCCTCTTTAGGAACTGAACCCCACTGGAGCTGGAAAAAGACATAATTATCTCTCTGCAAAAGTCTTCACAACAGAAAAATACTTATGTTCTTAAAATTACTTTGTAATATAAGGAATTTTATTTTAATAAAGGATTAATGTTTTTTGGGACTGATGTACTTTAAGAGAAAAGGAGAGGTAAGCTAAGCAGATATTCTTTTTTTTTTTTTTTTTTTTT
>NW_022196903.1:143490421-143495667 GCF_008632895.1 Mastomys coucha
GCCCTAAAAGCCCACCTCTAAAGATCCCACTGTTAAACAGATATTCTATACTCAGTGTATTTTATATTTAGAAAATACATCCACTCACATATAATTACATGGCAACTCACGCTGCAAGACCACACACTGATCTGACCATCTGTTTGTTATTTATGCCCCTGCCATGATCTCTAGGACAATTACTCCTCTCACACTCCTATGCCTTGATTTCCTCTCAGTAGATGAGTGGTGACAGAAAAAAATAAGGGTAAATCATCTTATTTAGATAAATTCAAGGAGGACACAAAGACCTCAATAACAAATTTATAAAATATGGAGAGAATGAATATTAATTATAAATATGTGTAATGATTTTGGTTAAAAGGCTCAGTCTTATGAGCTGTCAATAGAATGCACATAGCAATGACAACGAGGCAATACTCCTTCCTCATATATCATACTAGCAAGGAGTTTTAAAAGTAACAGCAACTGACCCTGATAAAAGGTCTACTTAAACTAGAGCTCATTTCCAGTTCAAATGATATGGAAATTAGTACACAGCTTTCAACACATTCATACTCTTTGACCCAGTAATTTTTCTTGGAGTTAGTTTTATAAAAGGGCAGACTCCAACAAAGTAGAATGACTGCAAAGACTTAATTCTTTAAAATTTATTTTAAATTACTTAGCAGTACACCAGCTATAAGTCTGAGGACATTACACTTATTTTGCCTTTTAATCTTACTAGCTCTTCAAGAAAGATATTGCTATTCCTTTTCTGATGCTGTTTGTTTTTTGAGACTGAGTTTCACTTTGTAATCTAGCTTTGTAGCTCAGCCTAGCCTAGCCTTCAACTTGTGATCTTCCTGTCTCAGCTTCTTGAGTGCTGGGATTACCGGTGTATATCAGTATGTTTAGCTTTCAAATGGTTGATCATTCAACTGTTACATATAATACTTAAGAAGTATTTGATGATATGAAAGTGTCATTTTAATTTTTTAATTTGTTCTTTCCTTCCATTCTCATTTCCTCCCTTTCTTTTCTTCCTTTCTGAGACAAAGTCTACGTAACTCTACCTGGTCTGGAACCAGGCTGGCCTCAGACTCACCTCTGCCTCCTGTGTGCTGGGATTAAAGGAGTGTGTTCTGAATGGGTTGGAATATCTTAAAAAGAAGTGTCACTGTTCAATTGCTAATTACTTGGGTGTTGGTTACACTTGACTGGCTTTCAAGAGCAAAGAAGAAACAAGTTTTGTTTTTATTTTATTTGCTTGTAGGACAGTACTGTGTGTGAAAGAACAGAGACCTCCTTTGTGGGAGGAATGGATTGGGAAGAAAGATAGCAATCTGCAGAATTTGCAGAGAGGACTTCAGAAACTTAAGTATGATCCCTGATGTTGTGTTGTAAAGAAAAAGGGCTTGGGGAAAGAGTTTCTGGGCCCTGGAGAAGCCTGAGAGCTAAGCTTTCATTGATCTGATCTCATCTGAACATAAAATGCTCATTACCAGTACTTCAGGTTAGGACCAGAATGGCCCCTTGCCTCTACCCTGAGGTATAGAAAGAGTGGCCTTGCTTCTTCTTGCACATGGAAAATTGTGTAAGACTCTGCTAGATCACATTTCTCTAATTCAAAATACTGAAAAACAACCAAAGTTAAGACACTTTGAAACTAACATGAAGATAATGTTATGATTTGTCTATTTCCAAAATTCATTTGGAACCTAACCTCCAAGATTAGGAGGTGAGGCCTTCAGGAGGTTATTAGAGCATGAGGATTCTGACTTCTTGGACAGTTTAATCAAATAGTTGGAGGGAACTAACTAGTACCCCATTCCTTTCACTATTGTCTCCTCCTCCTCTTCTTCCTCTTCCTCCTTCTTCCAAATGAGAAGATAATAAGAAGGTACCACCTGGGAAGCAAAGAACACCCCTCACCAGGTACCTCCTAGTACCTTGATCTTGGCCTTCCCAGTCTCCAGAACTATGAAGGAATAAATTACCTAGTCTCAGGCATTTTGTCATAGCAGCCCAAACTGACTAAGATATATCTATTTACTTATCAGTTAAATGGAATTAAGATTTAGCAAATAAATTTACATTTATGGTTACCTAACCTTGGGGACTGAACTTAAGCCATCAGCATGTTAAGCTATTACTAACTATATCCTCAGCTCTTTAAAAAAATTTTGACACAAGGTCTTGCTAAGTTGCTTTATGTCACAGACTTTTCATGGGGAGATACAACACATATGTCTACTCACCCCAGAAAGAGAACCCACAACAGACCAAGGTAACAATTGAACCAATTTTTAATTTGGTAAACCAAATGAGTTTTTATTGGGGTTAATAACAGGAGTATGAGTGAAAGGTTACTTAAAGGAGTAGGGATAACTCAAAAGCAGCGACATTTCTAGAAAGTCCATCCTAGCATGAGTGAGTGATGGATTCTCCAAACTGCAACTCTGGAGCGTTGTTTGTAGTTCCAAAGTCTTTCTTTATGCAATTTGGTTGGTTAGAGGTCATTGTTCTCAGCAACTATTTATTCTCTTTTATATTGTTGGTAAGGGTCATTACTCATCTTCCAAGTTCGATTCTCAGAAGATATGTGAACTTTTGTTTGCCTCCTGTTTACTACCTGAAATTCCCAAAAGAAAGGTTTCAATTTGGAGGGAATACTACAATTCAGAAGAACATGACTTACAACAGTTGCTTAGGCTGTCTTTGAACTCACAATCATAGCCCAGGAAGATCTTGAACGTATAGTTCTTCCACCTTAGCCTCCCATGATCTGGGATTCAAGTCATGTACTATTGTGAACAAAAATTCCTTGAAGGAACTGGGTCTGCAAAGGCTGATTGACTGATTAGAACTTTAATGACAGTGAAGAGTTTGGAATTTGTCCAGAGCCCAATTACAATTTATTGTTGGTTGTCTTTAGCCCTTTAGCCTTTCCTTGTCTAACTCTGTATCAGACCTAACATCCTATGACTAACAGATAAAAACCCTTTGGAGCCTGTTAACAAACTTTAGTTTTCTCTAACCAAAAGGCCAAGAGTTATAAGATAACATCTATACTTCCCAACCTGAGAGTTGCAAACCCTCTGGGGTTGCATATCAAATATCCTGCCTATTAGGTATTTATAATACAATTCACAACTGTAGCAATATTACAGTTATGAAGTAGCAGTGAGATAACTTTATGGTTGGGGGTCACCACATCATGAGAAACTGGAATAAGGGGTTGAAGCATTAGGAAGATTTTCCCACTTGGCTTTAACTGCTTATTTAATGTTTCTTGATTGTATCACTACCTAAGCATCATGAAACTTCTTTCACATTATAACCTAAGTCTGTGTTCCTAGGCCATGGTCACTCATATTTGGCTTCAGAATGAGCCATCTCTTACCCAGTTTGAGGTAAGTTGTGTTTTGTTTTGTGTTGATACTACCACATCTGGCTTGTCACCTGAGTTTTGACAAAGGTTAAAAGTCATTTAGTGGATGTCAAGACCACTCAATATGAGAAGAACTTTCTTTTCAACAAGCTGTGCTGGAACAATTAGGAGGGCCACATACAGGAGATGAAATTAGATCACACAATATGAAAAATTAAATGGGCTGGATAGATAGCTCAGAGGTTGGGAATGCTGACTGCTCTGCCAGAGGTCCTGAGCAACCACATGGTGGCTCACGGCCATCTTTACTGGGATCTGGTACCCTCTTCTGGTGTATCTGAGACTGCAGTGTACTCATAAACATAAAATAAGTAAGTATAAAAAGAAAAAGAAAAGAATGATTAGAAAGTCAAGCATAAGAGCTAGAACTATGAAACCTCTTAGAAGGTTTAGTTATAAATAAATCTCTTAGAAGGTGTGCTAGTTAAGGTTCTCTAGAACAGCAGAACTTATAGAACTTGTGATTCATTAGAATGGCTTACAGGCTGTGGTCCAGTTGGTACAATAATGGTTTCTACTAATGGAATATCCAAGAATCCAGTATTTTCTTCAGTCCATGAGGTTAGATGTCTCAATTGGTCTTCAGTATACACAAGAATCCTGAAGAAGTAGGCTCTAATGCCAGTGAAGGGATAGATTTGCTAGCAAGAATGAGAGCAAGCAGGCAAAGCACAAAAACCTCCTTCTTTCATATCTTTAATGTAGGATGGCAGCTGCAGTTATGACCCAGATTAGAGGTGTATCTTCCACCTTAATGATCTGGATTATAACTAGATTTTCCCACTTTATATGATTTAATGATAATAATAAAAAGAATTCCTCACAGGTATGTCCAGCCATTTAGATTTTAGTTAATTCCAGATATAGTCAAGTTGTCAATCAAGAATATCTATCACAGAAGGTATAATTAGAAAACCTTTTAAATTTATTATTTACAAGCTCAGATTTAGCAATGAATTTTTAAGCATAATACCTAAAATATAAAAAGCAAAACAAAACCAAAATAGATAAACTTGACTTCATCAAAATTTAAAACTTTGTACTTCAAAAGACACTATCAAGACTATAAAAACACAACTTTCAGAACAGGAAAAAAACTTTACAAATCAAATATCTGATAAAGGACTTGTATCTAGACTATATGAAGAACTCATGTACTCAAAAGTAAAATGGTATCCTTCCAACCAATAATGGGCTTAGTTAAGTATTTCTTCAAAGAAAATGTATTAGTGGTCAACAAACACACGAAAAGATGGTTAACATTATTATCCACTAGGGAAAAGCAAAGTAAAACCCAAAGACATTTTTACTTTATGTTTAGGGTGGCTAAAATCAAAAGTAAATTCAGATAATGTCAAGCATTATTTAGAACAGGGAGTAACTGAGCTTTTTATACACTGGGAATTTATATATGCTGGGAATCTGAAGTGGCTCAGTTATTTAGGAAAACAGTAAAAGTTCTACAAAAATGTTACAGTTGCCACATATACCAGAAATCCTACTCCTAGACATACAGAAAAGAAATGAAAATGTAAGTCCACACAAAAACCTGTGGTTGGGTCTGGAGAGATGGCTCAGAGGTTATACACTTGTTGCTCTTGAAGAAGACCCATATTTGATTCCCAGCATCTGTATGATGGGTAACAACTACCTGAAACTCCAGTTTCAGAGGATCTGACACCCTTTTTTGGCCTCCAAAGGTACTACATGGACATAGTACGCAGACAAACATACAGGCAAAAGCACCTACCTACATAAAAAGGTTATGTATATATATATATATATATATATATGTATATATATATATATATAT
>NW_022196903.1:143495677-143531585 GCF_008632895.1 Mastomys coucha
ATATATACATATATATATATATATGTTTGTTTGAGACCGGCTTTGTGCTGATGACCAGTTTTGGCATCCATGTGGTGGGTAAACAGAGGTAGGCAATTGTTAGGGGTTGGTGCTTAGAGACGCTGACCAGTGTGGATCCAGATACCTACAGCTGCTGCTGCCAAAGGCAGCCACCAGTTATAGAAGTTGCTCAGTAGACTTTTGTCTGAGGGAACAAAGCTTAATTTACTGATGCTGGCACTCTCTGTGGCCAGTGGAAAAACTATGAACTCTATTAACTCCTTGGGGCCATCAAGAAACAGAAGGAAAGAGAAAACACACACACACACACACACACACACACACACACACACACACACTGGACGAAACAAAAGGCAGAGTCTAATAACTTCATACACACAAGTGTACATGCATGCATACATACACACAAATACATGTATTCAAACTTACAGACATATACATAGTCACACATAGAATGGTTAGAACAAAGCTCCAATAAGCAGGCTCCAAGTATTCCACACATACATACATACATAAATACACACAATTAGTGTATGGAAGGAATCATGTTCCTACCCCCATTTGCACAAACTTTACACATAGACAATGTTCCAGTCACACTGCACTTTATTCTTTCTTCCACAGCTTATATATCCCAACAAAATCTTTCAAGCAGTATACATTTTAGTTTTCTTCTAGTGAATGATTATGAAAAAAAAACAGTATGTTTTCCGATATACTTACAAGAAATAACATTACATAGTACAGGTAAAGAAAACAAATTATTCTACAAAAATACCCCACGTACATTCATAACCAAGCAACTTAAAGTATAAGTAGTCAAGATAGTGTTCTCAGGCAGTTTCTCTTACTGGCAGGCAGCAATTTGTGGTTACAAAGAAAGAAGTAATTATTTTATTATTTATCTTTAATCATGTAAAAATCTTAAAAGAGTCACAAATCTAAACTTTTATATAAAAATCAGCCATATATACCTTAAATCCTCAAAATGTACATCTACTCATAAGCAATTCTTAATAAATTGTATCAGGAAGCTGAAGGCAAAAATGGGTACAAGAAATCCATTTTTACCAGTCCAGCCTCAGTGAGAGTCACATCGGCTAGTGCTGCCATTGTTCTTGTTCCCTAACCATAGAAGGTCCCTAGTTTAACTAATAAGAGTGTGCCTTTCTGAACTTCATATTGTTCCCTAAGATTTTTTTTTTTTTTACATCAGAGCCAGTAGTAAAAACATCTCAACCTAGCTTCACTAGCAACTTTATTTTTCTAAATGTTTTCTAAGTGTGGTTGTCATTGCTGACAATCTCCATCTCTGAATTCTTCTCTAGGATGGTGATAGAATCACAATCTGCTCCAGCAGCAATGCCTGAGAGAGATCAAGCATTAATATTGTGAGTGCTAGAGACATTGCCCAGTGAGGAACTGGAAGACCCCTTGGAGTTTTTATATAATTCTTAGATTAAGAGGGATGTGAGGACAACAAGCACAGCAGAACTCTACAACAGCATAAAGTTCTCAGGACACATAGTCCTTATGAAGTCCTTAGGACACAGAGTCTACACTGTGCCACACCAAGGCTCACCCACATGGCTGTGGTAACCTGTGGGCCTCATTCCATGAGTTCTAAAGCTGTGTTGTTCCTCCTGCATGGCCAAGTATTGACAAGGACAGCTATCCCAGTAGTCTTCCTGTCACAGTAGAAGTAGCCAAGTTCCTTTGTGTTATTATTGAATAGATTTGAGTTTCATTATCAAAATTATATTACAGAGGCTGATGAGACGGCTCAGCAGGTAAGAGTGGTTGTTGTAGACTCATGAAGACCTGCGTTCAAATATCTAGAACCCATATTTAAAAAACAATCTGGGTGTGGCTGTGCATATATGCACCTGTAATCCCAAAACCGAGGGGGAGGGAATGGAGGGAGGAGGACCACTAGTACATCACTTCAGATACACTAAGAGACCCTGTCAAGGGAATAAAGCAGAGAGTGATAGAAAAGGCCATCCTTTGGTTTCCACATGAACATATAGGCACACCTATATACATATATGCTCATTTATCACACACATATACACTATAGTTCTATACATATATGCATACATACAACAAATTAAAACATAGGCTGAAGTATCATTTGGAGCATTAATTTTTCTGTATTCATGCCTGCCAGCAGGGAAGAAGAAAAGGGCACACCTCTTTATGTCAAAGACACTAGGACTTTACATGTACACTGTTGCTTAAACCAATGAGTCAAATCTTAGTATGTGGTAAGCTACGTAATGTACTAACTTAAACATGTGTCACATTTATTATATCATAATATCAAAGCAAGAAATTGGGGATTCTATTATTACAAAAGAGAACTGGATTATATCCAGCCATGCCATGTATTCTATGCTTATCAACTATCTTCCTTAATTTCTTTGTCTCTTTGTCCTCTTTTTAAAATTCTTTTTTCTCTGTGTGTTTATGTATATTTGGTGTGTGTGGGCACATGTGTGTGGATACACATGTAGTGTTCGTGAATGTGGATGTCAGAGGTTAATGTGTTAATTAATCACTATTAATCTTCAGTTAACATTTACTTTAACCCTATCCCTAACCCTAGCCAGCTTGCCCCAGGAATATTCCAGCTCTGCCTCCTGAGTTCTGGGATTATAGGTGGGTCATCATGCCTGTAAGCTTTTATATAGGTGCTGAGGATCAGAACTCTAGTCCTTGCAATGCTAATGATAGGATTGCAAGTGTGCACTTCCACGTTCAGTTCAACTTCTGGATTTTTGACCTAGCTATTTATAGAAATATACTCAAAATAATCTGTATATTCTGTGATATGTAGTACATGTATTATTTTAGCTGATAGAATATAGTTTTGATCATCAAAGTGGTCCTTAAAATGATATTTATGAAAACTTAAAAACATTTTTCTCAGATCAAGAAAATCAAGGCTGACTATTGGACAGATTCAAAAAGAATAATAGATAAAAGCCTGATTTGTTTTTAAAGAAAGAATAATGTCATGTTATATTGTGTACTGAAGTGGTTTATAAATTCTTTTGTTGTTGTTACTGTTTTTCAGCAAAAATATGATAATTTTATTATAGAAGAAAGAATTAACGAGATTTTTTGAGTAAATACATGCAGATGAGAACTTTGAATTGTTGGTAGTAGTAATGCATGCCCATAATTACTGCCTCAGTGTGGGCTGTATAGTGAGTGAGTTCCAGACCAACTTTAGTAAGACCCCACTTCAAAAAACAAAACAAAATAACCAACCAAACAAACAAAAACAGAAAAGGTAGGGGCTAGAAAGATTGCTAAGCAGTTAAGAGCATTTGTTGTTTTTGCAGAGGACCTGGGTTTGGTTCCTAGCACCCATGTGGTGGCTCACAATCATCCCAAACTCTGGTTCTAGGGTATTCAGCACTCTCTTATGACTTCTGTTGGCATCGGGCACACACACAGTGTACATACATACATGCAGACAGAGCACTCATACACATAAAGAAATGTTTTTAAAAAACAAATTTACATATGTTTTCAATATGGCACAGAAATCCAGTTGTGACAGGAAAGTGGTTTTTGTTTGTTTTATTTTTGTTTTGCTGGGAAAGACCTGTCACCAAAACAGAACTTGATAGGAGAATTTTGGAAACGTGTGGAAACATACAAGAACCTGTTGCTAGGCATTGGTGGCACACACCTGTAATTCTAGCACTCAGGAGGCAGAGGCAGGCAGATCTCTGAGTTTGAGGCCAGTCTGGTCTACAAAGCAAGTTCAAGGATAGCCAGGAATACACAGAGAAAACCTGTCTTGTAAAAAACAGAAAAACAAAACAAAAAGAAGGAAAAAACAAAGAACCTTTTTATCTTCTCTGTGGCCAGAACAGCAATCTTAAGGACATCCAAAATGTGTGGAAACACAGCTAAATGCTCTTTGGTAAAATTACAGTGATAATTATGAGATTATGTTGAAGTTCTTTTGACAAGTGCCATCCAGTCAGGAAGAAGTTGAGGAGTGGAACAGATGAAGGAGTGGTTCAAAAAGCACATGGAAAGAGACTTTGCCTGAGACAAGAGCAAAGCACTGTTTACTGTGAGCCTGGATCCGAGTCCCTGGAGCAGTTTTCCCTTCCACAAAGTCATAACTTATGCAGCAGGGCATGTCCTTTGCTCTCAAGAGGAATATGGCGAGCCTGCTATTCAACTAAAAAGTATGCAAGAAGGGTGATGCAGACCCCAGAAAAGGCCCACGTCCTCCTAATGCCTTTTGGTTAGGAGGTGACTTATTCAAAGTGACCATCAAATACATACAGGATGTACAGTCAGGAGGATTCTGGCAGATGAATCGTGAGCTGCCACAGAGTGCACCTGAGTCTAAAAAAGAGTCAAGAGAGGGTGGTGATAACTGACTTGGAGACTCAGGACTGAAGTCTACCCAATTTTGGTCTCTTCACTGAACCATACAGGACTGCTCCCACCCCTCTCTAGGGAGCAGTTATGTACTTTGCTACATATGAAGACAAGAGAGGGTGATGGGAAATGACTGATTCTATAAAGAATAAATTTTTTTATAGAATGTGCCCCTGTAGACAGCAAGAGTAGAAAAACAAGTTTTGATGAGATTTACAGGCAAAATAAACAAGATAGAGAATTGCAATTTCATATGTATAACTTTATCACACTGTACCCCATAAATATGTTCAATTATTATATGTCGATAAAAAAGAAAAACAAAACAAAAAGTTACATTGAGTCCTTGGAGAATATAGTACCTTTCTAGTAGGGAAGTGTCTATGGCTAAGAAATAACCCAGCAATCACAGAGAACCTGTTGGCCACTAATTTTGGAAATGCAACCCTTTCTCAGCACCTATAAGCCAGTGATAGTGGTTTCTATATCAGAGCTCTTGTAACGTAGCTAACATGCTTTGAAGAATGCATGACTAACTATCTCAAGAAACTTTGCTCTTATTTACAGGGTGCATTTCTTTTTCTTTTTCTTTCTTTCTTTTTTTTTTTCTTTTTCTTTTTGCTTACTCGAATACCATAAATACCTTCTAAGAGAAATTACAGACTCATTTCCTTTACTGAAGAATCCATGTAGTGAGGCCTATATAGAATTATCTGGAAGAAATACAGTGCCTGGTATTTCAACCTTCCTAATGCTGTGACCCTTTAATTCGGTAACTCATGTTGTGGTGACCCCCAACCATTAAAGTATTTTTGTTGCTACTTCATAACTGCAATTTTTCTACTGTTATGACTTGTAATGTAAATGTCTGATATGAGACCCTTGTGAAAGGTTTGTTTAAGCCCTGAAGGGGTTTCGACCCACAGGTTGAGAACCACTGGCCTAGAGGCTTATTGAGCACATGCAGGTGTTGTGTAGCAATTTCCTCCAAGATAGAACAGTTCATCTTAACAGAAGTTCAATACACAGGGTGTTCTAAAGAGAAGTAAAACATTCCATCCTTCTAAGAAGCTCTTAAACCCAGGAAGTAAACAACTCAAAGGCTTCCATAAATTCATGAAACTAACCAGATTCACTCCTTCCCCAAGAATATATAATCAGGAAAGCAGGCCGAGAGTTGGGACAGACAGGCTTAGTTGCCTAGGAGAGACACAGATCACCCGAGATATATGAAACAGTCTCCAACCTACTGAGCTGCCTTCAAGTTGTGTAGTGTGGTTCAGGTTTTCGGGTGTCTATGAGCTGTCACCACTGGGGTGGGCTTTTGGTGATGTAGATATATTTTAGTCATTTCTGTTCCTGTAAATAACCCCTCACTCATATTCTTGTAGATATTATTTCAATAAAACCCGTTGGTTCACCAACTTGGACTGTGGAGTAGATATTTGTTTACATCTCTCCGTAATAATGTTATGCAGTAAGGTAGTAGTTCTCTGAAGAGACAAAGCTCCTGTGATGAACTAAGTGCACAGAAGCTTAGGTTGGAGGACAGCAAAGTTCTTCGGTAGAGTATTAGGTGGACTAGACCAAATTAGACAGAGGCTGAAAAAGGAGGAAGGACTCCCAAGGCACATCTATCAAGCTTTGGAAAAGCAGCATCCTTTCTGGTATTGAAAGTTGAGACCCCACAGCACTAGCTCTGTTTGTTTTCTGTGTGCACACTGCACTCCAGAATTCCCACCTCAGCAAAGTTAGCCTGTTGGAGGCTTTCTTAGTGTTCTGATCTCTCAGACATCAATCACCCTTCCCAACACTCTTGCCCTTTCTTTAGCTGCCCTGGTTTCCTCAGTCTAGCATCTTTTCTCTGTTGTCCCCCCTTCCATCCCCCAGCCTTCTCCACCTCTTTAGCCTCCACTTCTTTTTAAGACCCTTTTCCTCAGTCTTCATTCCGCCCTCAGCGCGGTTCCCCCTCCTCAGCTCTCCGTAGTCTCCCATCATTCCTTAGCTAGTTCTGGGTCCCTCTGCCCTCTTCTCTCTTCAGCTGTCTGTGCTGCGCTGCGAGGCGCGGTGGGGTTCTGGATTTGCTCCTCCCCTTCCCTACCTCTCTGCATTCTGAGTGGCGGAGAGGAAGAGGACCAGTTGGAGTCTGCATCCGTGCGCACTGGCTGCCGCAGGGCCCAGCAAGCAGGTGGAGCTCAGCCTCCCACGGAGCATTGGGCGGTGGACCGCAGTGACGCGGCCTGAGACATGGCGGCCACGCGCCTCTGAGGCCGCAGAACCGGAGCCTCTTGCTGCGCGAGCTGCGCCTTGACCATGCAGCTTGGTTACTGACTGCCCGGGCGCGTGGCCCGGAGGATTCCGGCTGCGGTCATCACCTTGCAGTCTCCATGCTGCAGGGTGTATTCCTCCCATATTCCATGTATTCCTCCTCAGTGCTTCCGGCCGTGTAGCCGCAGCTGCCGGCCGGGCCTCAGGGCGCTCTGCATATTCATCAGGCACTTTTCCTTTCCATTTTTATTTCCATTCCTATTTGTTTTTCCTTTTCCCTTCTGCTTTGCGTCTATCTCCGCCACCCCGCTATGGCCGCAGAAGAGGCGCTGAAGACGGTAGACCAATATAAGACTGAAATAGAGAGACTGACCAAGGAGCTCACAGAAACGACCCATGAGAAGATCCAGGCTGCGGAGTATGGGCTGGTGGTGCTGGAGGAGAAACTGACTCTCAAGCAACAGTATGACGATCTGGAGGCCGAGTATGACGGCCTCAAACAAGAGCTGGAGCAGCTCAAAGAGGTGAGCTACCCGTCTCCTATTCCCCTCTCTAGGTTTGGCATTTACAGTACAGTCATCACTGTAAAGAAGTCAGAAGGGATATGGCCAGAAGGACTTCATCTTTGAGCCCTTTGTTGATAAGAGAACATTGAAAGAGTCCATTGTTTTCACCAATAGAAAAATTACCCAAGAAATGAATGCATAAGCTGGAATGGGAAGCTCTTTATCATGTGGGGGAGGGAGAGTCACAAGAAGTCTTCAGGCATCAGTGCTGGCAGGTAACATTGAACTGGGCTGAAATGCATAAATCAAACTTCTCAAACTGCTGTTATTTCAAATCCAGATATCAATGACCATTGCATAATCCATCCAATTGATGAGGAGGTTTGTGCCTGAGGACCTACAATTTCAGGATGGTAGAATTTGGTATCTCAGTTGTCTGCTGAGTAATTGCTCCTTGGTGAAATAGGAACTAGTTATTAGGACTCACCAATCGTTTGACGTTGGCTTTAGTCCTTGACATGGGGCTGTAGGAGCAAAACAACTTTGCTAGGTGGTTTTGCTGCCCTTAATTTCACCTCTGGGCTATGCTTACATCTTATAGAAGGCACCCTGAGACTGAGGAAAATTAAATTCACCTCCATATGGTGAGAAATGAGAAAGAAATGTAAAATATATGGATATCTATGCCTTGACTATCAAATATGGCCCTTCAAGCTGAAATTACTGTATTTATAAAACCAGAATATCACCAATGTTCTGTGAATAACATTTTTTCCCCTATTTTTATGTTTCCTTCTTCTAAGGGTAATGTTCTGAAAGAAAACAGTGAATGTGTATTTATGTCCAACCAAATATTCATAAGGATTATACATACTATTTAAGACACTGGGAGTAGCAAGAAATCACGTATAAATGTTAGTACACATAAACACTGCTTTTCTGTATGACAAGTCTTTATTTTTAGGTACATACTAACATTTTAAATGTTAGGCATATCATATATAAATAGAAATACTTTTCTTTCTCTAAAAACCAAAAAAAAGAAAAAAATACTTTTCTTATAATCTGTTTATTTTGGGGAAAGGGAAAGCCCAGTTTTGTATTGTCATAATTAAAAAACATGAGTTATGACATTCTAATCAACCCATCTTCTAACTCATAAATAATACAGATTTAAACCTTCAATTATGCTATTTTATTTAGATGCTTAAATATGAAAAATATGTAAATAGATATAGTTGAAAACCATATATAGAGATATAATTTTTACATATTGGGCTATAAATTCTAGTTCATCCTTTTCTTGCTATATTCATATCTGGCTTTAATGGTATCTGTACTTATATTTTCTAAATATATCTTAGATTATATCTTAGACTGACATGTTCAAATGTAGTGATGCTAAATCTTAGGAAGTAAGGAAATAGATGATTATTGTAATTCTCAGAGATGTTTTCATGATGTCTTTTTATTGACTATGCTTTGCCAAGGTGGAGAAATGCAAACCAATGTTAAGTCATCACTTTCTTGATAAAAGAGGTGGACTTATTTGATGATATAAAATATGATTTTTAATAGACCTTTCTTCTTGAGCTAAACAACACTTTTAGGATATTTATGTGCTGTTGTACTTAATACACTAAACCTTAATATAGTTGCCTTTTGTCTTTAGTAGACAATAAATTCTTAAAAGAATGTTTGTCTTTTATTTATTTAAAGTTGATAGATAAAACTATATGTATTTATTATGTGTAGAATTATGTTTTGCAGTATACATATGTTATACCTTTTTGACCTAATATATTGTTTCATATAATTATCTTTTTTGTGATAGCCCAACATTCATTCTGTATTTTTAAAGAGTAAATATATTGGCATTATAATCATCATGTTGCACAGTGAATTTCTTAAACTTATTCTTCTTATCTAATGTAATAATGAATCTTATCATCAATATCTCTCCTTTTAAGCAATCAACACTTCTGATAACTACCATTTACATCTCTGATTCTTTATATGAATGAGATAATGAAATGTTTGTTTTTCTGTGCCTGGCTAATTTAATTTAATATAATACAAAATCTTAACACAGAGCTTAGCGCATAGTAAGAATAAAAATAAATATTTTATAAGATAAATGTATATTAGAAGAATTTTCACCTTTATCAAGTGTTCAGAAGTCAATATTGCTTAGTGTCAGAGAAAGACTGAGAAAGCTGAAGAGTATAGAAAGTGACCACTCATTTTACTCTCATTGTCAGTAAAGAGAAAAGGGGGAAATGTTTTATAAGAATGATGAAAGAAGTTTCTTAACAGAATAATACAAATACCAATTATATTTTTTAAAATAAAAGATTTTCTTTTAAAATAAAAGAAATTTTGTTCTATATAGCAAGAAAAATTATAAGGACTTTTTCTTTTTATCAAATGGTACTTGCTATTATATATATTTTGACTTACATTTAGCATAAAGAAAACTCAAATGATGATTCTTAGTAAACAGGATTTTAGCTATACAAAAGTGTATTTTAAGGCAGTAAAATAGTTATATGCTATTATTAGATAATACTTGTTTTATCTTTTAAATGTTTTATTTTAGTTGAGATTATCACTTAAGTGAATTGAGTCAGTCTTAAATACAAAACAATTGTGTAAAACAATGTAATCTAATGATGATGTTACATAAAAGCCATTTAGTGTGTGTGTGTGTGTGTGTGTGTCTGTGTGTATGTGTGTGTATGTGTGTGTGTATCTGTGTGTCTCTGTGTGTCTGTCTGTTTGTGTGTGTCTGTGTGTGTCTGTGTGTGTCTGTGTGTGTGTGTGTGTGTGTAGGACACCTAAATATTATTCCTTAGACTACTTGTTTGTTGAGACGGTATCTTTTAGGGGCCTGAAACTTGCTGAGTATGCTAGGTTAGCTGGTCAGTGAACCCTAGGATCCACCTGTATCTGCCTCCCCAGTGCTGAGGTTACAAGTGTGTACTACCATGCTATGCTTTTTAAAGCATCAAATTCAAGTCCTAATGCTTGTACAGTATATATATATATTTTAACCAAATAAGCCATTCTTCAACCCTGGAAGCCATTGCTTTAAAACATTCTAGGGGGAAGGGGCAAGATATGCTGAGAGAGTAAGGGTTTTTGTTGACAAGCTTGATGAACCTGAGTTCAATTACTCTCTCTTCATCCTGTTTCTACGTGGTGGAGAAAAAGAGCCCACTCTTGCAAGTTGTTTCCCTATCTCACATGAGTGTTACATACACACACATGTACACACACACATGTACACACACACATGTACACACACATAAACACACACATGTACACGCACACATGTACACACACATGTACACACACACACGATATAATTAAAATTTTCACAGTAACAGAAAATAAATTAAGCCAACAACATAGTACATGTTCTTTTATGTGTTCTCTCTTCTATCATTGCTTCTTTGATAAATACTCTGTACTACTTTAAATATCTTTGAACATATGAATCTATATGTAGGATTTTCTTTTTTTTTTAAAGATTTATTTTATTTATTTTATGTGTATGAGTACACTGTTGCTGTACAGATGAGCCTGAGCCATCATGTGTGTGGCTGCTGGGAATTGAACTCAGGACCTCTGCCACCCAATTCTTTCCAGCCCTGCTTGCTCCAGTGTAATTCACTGTAGCTGTTTTTAGACGCACCAGAAGAGGGTGTCAGAGCTCATTACAGGTGGTTGTGAGCCACCATGTGGTTGCTGGGATCTGAACTCAGGACCTTCGGAAGAGCAGTCAGTATTCTTACCCACTGAGCCATCTCGCCAGTCCCAGGATTTTCTTTTTGTTCTTTGTTTTAATAAAATCAGGTGTGACGAATATGGTACTAATTAGAGAGGATTGATAAGATGGCTTAAGTTCTGTCCTGATAGTTTGGAAGGTCGTCAGAGAGGAAAAATGAGTAGTTGTATATGGAAGAGACTGATAATTGCTTTGATGACCGTAAAGCAGCCTTGTGTGTTGATATCAAGGGAATAGATGGATGGTTCTGTTGGTGAATTATTGGTGATTTTTGCTTCCTTGTCTCATTGGCTGGTGATGGGAATATGTGCATTAGCATAATGCCTGGCTGGTTTCCACAGCTAGAGGAGCCAGTCCTGCAGTGTGACCACATCCTGCCCAACTCTAGATCTTGGTGTGAAGCCAGGATGATTCAGGCAGTTGGACATTATTAGTACATTACTCGTTATTTCTTCTCTGACAGTTGAATTTTGATGTAGACAACTAGTATCTTATAAGCACTTCAGATCTTGTATAGCATCTCATAAGATAGGGAGAAAAGAGTAGAAACACGAAACTGTCAGCGAGTAACTTAATCATTAAAATGAAGGAGAAAGAAAAGATGGCTATTGGTGCCTTTTCCTCCTGGAATCTAATCACTTTGGCTTTAAAACCTAGTGACTGAATAATATCAAAATACTTACTATGTAATATACCTGGCCCACTGTGTTTGAGAGCTACCTGGTTTGCTTATTTGTCTACCTATCTTTTGCTTTTTAAATTCCTTCTACTTTTTCCAAAATATAAAATAACCTTGCTTGGTTGCATTAACTTTCACCCAGCCCTTTTCTATATTTTCTTTCAGTTATGCTCATTCAGTTCAAGCCATATTTCACTGTTTGATAATCTTTTCTAAAGTAATTAATAGTTCTTATATGAATACCTGGCCCATACACATTTCCTTCTGAACTCATTTACTTTTCTGATTTTCCATATTTATTTTAGAACTGATTCGTGGAGTTTGTTATTGAAATACTTGCACCTGGCTTCATAGAAGAAGGGAGAGAGAGCATGAATATGAATATGAACATTGTAAAAAACTTTTGACTTTCTAACTCCTTAGATAACTGTTTTTTTAACTTTTACTTTTATTTATTTATTTATTTTTTCATTTTCCAGAAGTCTTTATTTAGTTAAATGCTCAACTTTTTAAAAATTGGGTTGTTTGCTTTCTTTTCTTATTGGATATTTTATGTATTTATATTTCAAATGTTATCCCCTTTCCTGGTTTCCCCTTCAGAATCCTCCTATTCCATCCCCATCCCCCTGCTTCTATGAGGGTGCTACTCTTCCCACCCACCCACTCCCATCTCACTGCTCTGGCATTCCCCTATACTGAGGAATAGAGCCTTTACAGGACAAGGGGCTTCTACTCCTATTGATGCCCGACAATGCCATCCTCTGCTACATATGTGACTGGACCCATGGGTCTCTACATGTGTACTCTTTGGCTGGTGGTTTAGTCCCTGGCAGCTCTGGGGAGGGGGTCTGGTTGGTTGACACTGTTGCTCCCCCCATGGTACAGCAAACCCTCTTAACTCCTTCAGTCCTTTCTCCAACTCCTCTATTGGAGTCCCCAAGCTCAGCCCAATGGTTGGTTGTGAGCATCCATCTCGGTATTTGTCAGGCTCTGGCAGAGCTTCTCAGGAAACAGCTATAACAGACTCCTGTCAGCAACCTATTAGTATCCACAATAGTGTCTGGATTTGGTGTCTGTATATGGGATGCATCACCAGGTGGGGCAGGCTCTGGATGGCCTTTCCTTCAGTCTCTGCTCCACACTTTGTTCCTGTATTTCCTTTAGACAGGAGCCATTCTGGGTTAAAAATTGGGAGATGAGTTGGTGGCCCCATCCCCCAACCGGGAGCCTTGCCTAACCTCTAGATATGGTCTCTACAGGTTCTCTCTCCCCTTTGTTGGGCATTTCAGCTAATCTCATCCCTGTTGGGTCCTGGGAGCCTCTTGCTTTCCTGGCATCTGGGACTTGCTGGTGGCTATACCCAGTTCCCCATCACCTATTGCTACACACCTCTGTTCAAATTCCTGACCCTCTGTTTATCATCCCCGTCTATTCCCATACCTGATCCTGTCCTCCCTTTTTCCCTCTTCCCCTCCTTTCTTCCTCCCAAGTCATTCCCACCCTCTACCTCCCATGAATATTTTGTTCCTCCTTCTAAGAATGACTGAAGTATCCACATTTTGGTCTTCCTTATTCTTGAGCTTCATATGGTCTGTGTCTTAGTCAGGGTTTCTACTCCTGCACAAACATCATGACCAAGAAGCAAGTTGGGGAGGAAAGGGTTTGTTCAGCTTACTTCCATATTGCTGTTTATCACCAAAGGAAGTCAGGACTGGAACTCAAGCAGGTCAGAAAGCAGGAGCTGATGCAGAGGCCATGGAGGGATGTTCTTTACAGGCTTGCTTCCCCTGGCTTGCTTAGCCTGCTCTCTTATAGAACCCAAGACTTCCAGCCCAGGGATGGCACCACCCACAAGGGGCCCTACCCCTTTGATCACTAATTGAGAAAATACCCCACAGCTGGATCTCATGGAGGCACTTCCCCAACTGAAGCTCCCTTCTCTGTGATAACTCCAGCCTGTGTCCAGTTGGCACACAAAACCAGCCAGTACAGTCTGTGAATTGTATCTTGGGTATTTCGAGCTTTTGGGCTAATATCAGTGAGTGCATGCCATGTGTGTTCTTTTGTGACTAGGTTACCTCGTACTCAGGATGATATTTTCTAGTTCTATCCATTTGCCCAAGAATTTCATGAATTCATTGGGTTTTTTTTTGTTTGTTTGTTTGTTTGTTTTTGTTTTTGTTTTGAGACAGGGTTTCTCTGTATAGTCCTGGCTGTCCTGGCACTCACACTGTAGAGTACTCAGAAATCCGCCTACCTCTGCCTCCTACCACCTGGCGAAGTCATTGTTTTTAATAGCTGAGTAGTATTCCATTGTGTAAATGTAGCACACTTTCTGTATCCATTCCTCTGTTGAGGGACATCTGGATTGTTTCCAGCTTCTGGCTATTATAAATATGACTGCTATGAACATAGTGGAGCACGTGTCCTTATTTCATGTTGTAGCATCTTCTGGGTATATATGCTCAAGAGTGGTATAACTGTGTCCTAAGGAAGTACTAGGTCCAATTTTCTAAGGAACCACCAGACTGATTTCCAGAATGGTTTTACCAGTTTGCAGTCCCACCAACAATGAAGGAGTGTTCCTCTTTCTCCATATCCTCACCAGCATCTGCTGTCACCTGAGTTTTTGAATTTAGCCATTCTGACTGGTGTGAGGTGGAATCTCAGGGTTGTTTTGATTTGCATTTCCCTGTTGAACATTTCTTTGGATGCTTCTTGTCCATTCAATATTCCTCTGTTGAGAATTCTTTATTTAGCTCTGTACCCCATTTTTTTAAAGATTTATTTTTATTTATTTTATGTGTATGGGTACACTGTAGCTGTATAGATGGCCGTGAGCTATCATGTGTGGCTACTGTTGATTTCAGGACTTCTGCCGGCCCTGCTGGCTCCGGCCAGCTGGCTCTGGTCCGCTGGCTCTGGCCCTGCTTGCTCCTGCGTAATTCACTGTAGCTGCCTTCAGACGCACCAGAAGAGGGCGTCCAATCTCATTATGGGTGGTTGTGAGCCACCATGTGGTTGCTGGGATCCGAACTCAGGACCTTTGGAAGAGCAGTCAGTGCTCTTATCCACTGAGCCATCTCGCCAGCCCCTCTGTACCCCATTTTTAAATAGGGTTATTTGGTTCTCTGGAGTCTTAAATTCTTGAGTTCTTTGTATATATTGGATACTAGCCCTCTTTGGGATGTAAGATTGGTAAAGATCTTTTCCCAATCTATTGGTTGCTGTTTTGTCCTATTGTCAGTGTCCTTTGCCTTACAGAAGCTTTAGATTATTTTTTAAAAGTTAACATAAATTCTTAATATTGGAGAAATATTAGAAATTAACTTTTTTATTTTTTATTTTTTTTGTGTGTGTTTGAGTGTTTTGCCTGGATGAATCCATATCATGTATATGCCTGGTGCCTGTGGAAGTTAGAAGTGACGATAGTATCAGATTTCTTGTAACTGGGTTTATAAATAGCACCATGTGGGTGCTGGGAATTGAACTGGGGTCCTATGCAACAGCAACAAGTGCTCTCAGAAACTAAGTCATCTCTCCAGCCCCAAAATTATCTGGTTTAGTGATCTGGTGATCAGAATTATAAGAAGGTAATTTTTGTTAGTATTTTAAAATAATTTAGAACTACAAATCTTTCTTAAGTGAATTCTCAGGCATTCTATATTAATCACTGTAGTTATTTCTGATCTAGTTTTATAGTCAAGATGGTTTTTCATTGCCACAAAAGGAAATGGTTTATCTTTGCAAGTTATATTAAAGTGGTTTCAATAAGATATGCAACTTAAAAGGAAGCATTTGGTTGGAGACTTGTTTATAGTTTCAGAATGTTAATCTATGATCATCTCCATTGGGAACATGGTGGTTGGCAGGTAGGCCCGGTTCTTGAGCAGTAACTAAGAGCTTACATTCTGATCCATGGGTAGTAGAGATAAATGATAGATAGGTAGATAGATAGATAGATAGGTAGATAGATAGATAGATGGATAGATCTAGTGCCTGGCTTGGCCATTTGAAACCTCAGGTCCCTTTCCATGCCAGAGACACACCTTCTTCAATGAAGCCACACTTTCTAATCTTTTCCAAACCGTTCCACTAATTGGGGATGAAGCATTCAAACTTATGAGCTTATAGGGTCATTCTCATTCGAATGAAATCACCACAGGCTTCAAAACTAATAATTACATTTTTAGAGAAAGACAATGAAATTTTCAGAAAAAAACAATGAAAGCAAAAGAAATCTAGAGAGATAATATTTTAGTTATCATCAACCACTCCAAATTTAAAAAAATGTGATGCTAATGTGATTCAGAAATTTGAAAAAGAAGTACTGTAATTAAATAGATTTTTACATAAAAATCAATGATTATTTATTCATTTCTGCAATAACATTAATGTATTTAATGTCTCCGTGTGAAAGTTAAAGATCTGAGTGTTGAAGATACAGCAAAGAACAAGGAGAAAGCTCCATGTTCATGAAGCTTGTATTCTGTGTGGGAAGAAAGAAAATAATAAAACTGAACACTATTGGGCAGTGGTGGCACATGCCTTTAATTCCAGCACTTCAGAGGCAGAGGCAGGCAGATTTCTGAGTTTGAGGTCACCCTGGTCTACAGAGTGAGTTCCAGGACAGCCAGGGCTATACAGAGAAACCCTGTCTCGAAACTCCTCCCCCCTTCCCCAGCCCCCAAAAAGAAAAATTAACAAGAAAACTAGATACTAAGTTAAATGGTCCTGAATGTTGTAGAGACAATAACAAAACAAGAAGATAGCATGTATAATAGAGTCTGGGGCACCTGCCCCTTGTCAGCATCTGTGCTGTTGTAAAAAGCAGTAGATTGAAAAAAAAAAAAATGGAGAGGTGAGAGATGGAACTGCAGAGATGATTTCAGCCAGATGGTAAAGGCCCTTTCATTCAGCCCCTGCTAGCTAATGCCTCAGCATAGCTGGTTATAAGGACATTGGCTACCGGAAGGATCTTCCCCTAACAAAGAGTCTAGAAGTAGCTGCTAGTCTATTTCCTATGGTGTATTTAAGCCTCCTTGAACATCGGGGGCTCCTGTAAATTAGAAAATGGCTATGCTTCACTCTTGTGATGGTATATTAGGAAATTTGGAACTTTGCATTTCTTCTCTTTGCTATGCAAATGTGAACATTTTGTAATGTAAAACTAACTTCTGTGGCTGTGGGTATAGCTTAGTACAAGTGTTTACCTAACATATGTGAGACCCTGGGTTCTATTCTCAGTATAGCAAGAACCAAATTAGCTGGGCAGTGGTGGTGCACACCTTTAATCCCAGCACTTGGGAGGTAGAGGCAGGCGGATTTCTGAGCTTGAGGCCAGCCTGGTCTACAGAATGAATTCCAGGAGAGCCAGGGCTATACAGAGAAACCCTGTCTTGAAAAACAAAACAAAACAAAACAAAAGAACTAAACTAAACTAAAACAAAGAAGTCAAAGCAACTCCATTGCAAAAATGCAACTTGACAGAGGAAAAAGCAGCTAGGGATGTTGGTTACTTTAAAATTAAAGAAATCTTAATCTTAAGTAAGAAAAAGTATTCTAGATACTTATTCATTACACATATGATGACTAACCATTGTACTGTAGATATGCTGTTAGGTACTACAGGTACATTATTTCCTGTTTTTGGAGAATTGAATTAATATTTATTTGTTTATTTATTTATTTTATGTGTATGAGTATTTTGTCTGCAATATGTCTATGTACCACTGGCATGTCTGATACCTTCAGAAGCCAGAGGAGGACATTGGATTCTCTGGAACTGGAGTTTTAGATGCTCATGAGCTGCCTTGTGGATGCTGAGAATTGAATCTTGGTTCTATGGAAGAACAGCCAGTGCTCTTACCTGCTAAACAGTCTCTCCAGTCTCCTTGGAGTTTATTTTTGGCAGAGGACGAAAAGTAACAAAAGAGTAGGCGATAAGTAATTTTGTATAGGGATATGTGCTTAAAAATAAAGCAGGGTTATGGAATAATAAATTTATCAGGAGCTAGTGGGAGAGGTAATATTAGAAGTGAGAGTCAGACAAAGCCTTTTTGAGAGGTTGATATTTAAGCTGAGTCCCAGGTGATGAGAATTAACAAGCCAGGAAGGGATTGTTCTGGGCTGAAAGCACCAGCAATGTATAAATCATTTGGTGGGAACAAGTGTTTTTGTTTGTGAAAACTGCATAGCTTTACTGGCACTTGATATGCAATGACCCTGTATAGTATAGAACTTTGCCGTGCATTTTGGTTCTCTGTGGAATGATTAGTTAGGATCCTGGCCCTGCCTACTAACAGCCAATGGAGGCACTTTCCCCAAGTCAATGTGATAATAAAACACTGTCACATATTCTAGACATTCTTCTTCTGTTCTTCTACGAGGCAGTACTGCCATTCATTAAGAACCTCAGAAGACTTCAGGTATGACTCGAGTGGAAGGGGTGGTGGATATGGGAGGAAATGATAGTGAATTACACTGGAACTAGGCTTTTGAGCCCTGAGGTTGATTGATTATATTTATATTTATAATATATATATATATATATATATATATATATATATATATATATATATATATATATATATATATATATATATATATATATGCTCTATGTAGCACTTTCTATGTAATCAGGCTTGACTTGACCTTATAGAGATTAACCAATCTCTGTTTTCCCAGTGCTGAAATTAAATCTGAATTTTATTTTAAGTAGAGTGGACAGCTTTAAAGTCTGTGGAAGAATAATTCAAGGTAGGAGTCTGTTGGATAAGAGGTTCAGATAAGAGGTGATGGTGACTTAGATTTGGGGGGTTAATATCTGGGATGAGAAATGACCTGATTCAAGATAGCTGGAGGATTTGCAAAAAGGTAGCTCCTTGGTTTCTTTATAAAGCACTAAGAGGAAACATAATCACATAACAAAGAGATATAAACTTGCAGGAATAAGGGGCTGGATAATTGACTTAGTAGTTAAGAGTATTGGCTCCTTTTCCAGAGGACCTGGCTTTGATTGCTACTTCTCACATGATGGCTAACAACTGTCTTTAACTCCAGTTCCAAGGGATATGACACCCTCTTCTGATTTACTTGTGCACCAGTCATGCAGGTGGTATGTATATGCACATGTAGGCAGAATACCCAAACACATAAAATAAAATAATAATAAAAAAGTAAAAATGAAGAAATAAAATAATCTCAATACAGTTTAGAAAACAAATGTTTATTTGAATTTTTTATGGATCCAAATTTTGATACTTTGTTTTATAAGGAATTTAAAAATGAGTCTGCCAAAACACATAATTTAGAGAGGATTTATCATTTTGATAGAAAAGTAAGCATTCACCTGCACAAGACTGAACCTATGAACATTTCATTGTGGAGAGAAGAGGGACTCACCAGCCCCAATCCATGTCTGAGGAACTGTAGCCAATTACTGGGTACCAAGGCAGGGAAAGGCAGATTCCTCTGTGGTTTTAGCCACTGGTAAATTGCCCTTGCTCAAGTAAATAATATCCTAGCCATGCTCATGTAGGCAATGCACACACAAACACACACACACACACACACACACACACACACACACACACACACCATGAAAGTATTGAAAAGTGAGAATGAGACTTGTTGTGGAAAAGGGGAAAGAACATAAGAGAGGAGAGAATATGATCAGAGTACATTTTCTATGTATATATGAACTTGTGAAAAAATAAGTTTAAAAAAGGAAAAGCATTATTATATAGTGGTAGTGTTTTCTGGTATAATTTACTGACTACATTTCATGAAGTACATTGAGTGTAAAGCAGTATTTTTTGTTCCTAATACAAAGCTCAAATGTTGTCATTTTTCTTTCTATAAAGTAAAACAAATGGACCAGGCATATTCTTTTAGCATTCTCTGAAAATAGTCCCATCCTGATACAAAAATGGATGTCAGGATTTTATAAGACAAAAAGTTTTTAACTTATGGGGTACAATGTGTATACTCTAGATTACGAACAAGTAGACTAGGACATAAATATATCCTGAAGCTAGAGTTAAAGGAAAACGGGGACTAATAGAAACAATACTTTAAAGCTGGGTGTGGTGGTACAAGCCTTTGATTCAAGCACTTGGCAGGCAAAGGTAGGTGGAGCTCAGTGAGTTCAAGGTCAGCCTGGTCTACTTATTTCTAGGACAGCCAGGGCTAAGTAGTGAGATCTTGTCTCAAGAACAAACAAACAAAAACCCAAAACAAAAAACAAAACAACACCAATAACAAATACCAGAAAACAAAGTGACAACAATAATAAAAGAACACTTTATTCTTTCTTTCCTTTAGTAGGATTTTAATGCCTTAGTCTTTGGAGGCTAAGGAGACAGACAGGTATATTGGGCTGGGTAAGAACTTGATGTGGTATTTGTTTTCATTAGCAGAAATTGTCTGAATGCATTATAAATATTGGTTTATTGCTTCTGGGATATTATGTTCTGGTGTCTTGATCCTGGAACCAATGGGTTGTTGCAGATATAAGAATAGAGGATTGAATATGAAGAAGGGCCATCCATAGAGACAGAGTGACTAGAGCCTTCCCTGTTTGCTCATTGCAACTTTGAAACAGAAGCCAGAGTGCTAGTTGTTAGAGAGTGAAGGAAGTGAGTCAGAAACTCGATGGATTTTTGGAGCAGATGATTTCTAAATTATTTTCAGCACTACGACTGTCGTTAAGTATGTCTGTTTCCTTTATAACTTAGAATAAAGTTCTGATAACAACATGTGCATCAATTTAGTGATTTGCTTTGCAGTGGCAGGCTGTTAAATTTCACAAGCAAAATAAAACAGTAATAAATGGCCACTCCAGCAAGCCTCAGATCAGAGACTGCAGACAGGTGTCTCAGGGCCAGAGTACATCCCAGCAATTGAGAAACATGATTTGAATTAGAGAGTTTCCCTTTTCAACATAGAGTTATATAAAAATATGGATTTGGGGCCTTTTTCAAAAAATTGGAAGATTTCACAAATCTCTGGGACCACATTTCTTCATGAAACCAGAGGACTGGAGCTAAATGAATTTTCTTTCAGACTATGTGTGAATCTCTAATGTGAACATTCATCATCCTATCTCATCCACATTATTTTATTCTTTGTTCTTCTCCCCTGATTACATAATCTGATACCTGCTGGCATTTGAGGTTTCCCTCTCTTCCTTTTCCTTTTCCTACTCTTCTTCCTTCTCCTCTTCTTCCTTCTCCTCCCCTTCTCTTCTTCACTTCTCTGGTAGTACTGGTGATTGAATTCAAGGGCCTCACATGTGTTAGACAAGTGCTCTGTTGATGAGATATGTTCTTAGCCCACCCAACACTGAGTTTTGGTGCTGATACTATTTTACCATTCTAGGAAAGAAAAATAAAGAAAAAGAAAAGTGGAAAATGGGAAAGGAGAGTCATTGAGGATGAAAGTGCTGAACAATGAGCTCTGGCCCTCGATTAAGATCAGTACACAAATTTCATTCTCAGCTTTATTTCTTATATCTTGAAGGTTCTATATACTGAATAAGAACAATAAAAAGGGCTGATATTTATTTTTGAATGAGTAAATATAGGAACTTTAATTCTTGTTCAGTCCTGTTTAGGGAGGTATACTAGTTGCCTTTCTAGTTGCTGTGACAAAAGCAAATTGAAGAAGGGGGTGTTTGGTTTTTGGCTCATAGTTTGAGAGAATACAGTCCACCATGGTAAAGGTATGGTGATGGGAGTGTGAGGCTGTGGGTCATATTGCATCTGCAGTCATGAGTGTTGGTGTTCAGCTCACTTTCTCTTTTTCCCTCTTTTTATTACTCTCAGATTCTTCATCCCATGGAATGGTGCTGTCTATATTTCAGGGTGGGTACACCTTCTTCAGTTAAACCTTTTTGGAGACACTTGTTACAGTCATGCCCAGAGAAGTGTCTCCTAGGTGACTACAAATCTAGTCAAGTTGACATGAATATTAATATTCAGTATCATAGCAGGTGACCCTCTGTGGTCTCCTGGGTACCCAAGATAACTGTAATATTCCACTAATCTGTGATTGCTGAATTTTATGTGTTTTTCTTATCCTGTTCAATTTTGAATTATTATTAAATACCAGCATAGCATTCTGATTAATTAGAGGAAGAGAGAAAAGGGAGATGTGTGGGCATTTGTTGTCTTCTCTTTTCACAGGTCCTCACTCTACTAATATGAACTTTCTATATCACTAGGAAGACATCTATCTATATCACTTTTGGGCCAGGCCTGACCATTTTTAAGAAATAATGATATAGTTCTTTGCTAAGTATAACCCAGTTCTTTTAGAACTTTTAATTAGTTTTGTTTACATCTCCAGAAACAGCTATTAGTACTTGTAGCTAAAACATTAGATTAACATAAATATGGTTTTTACCTAATACTTTTGTGTTTTAAAGTTAGTATTGCTAACACATTTATTTACTTATGTATTTATTTATGTATATTTGTTTATTTATTTGTGGTTTTTTTTGAGACAGAGTTTCTCTGTGTAGCCCTGTCTGTCCTAGAACTCACTCTGTAGACCAGGCTGAACTCAAATTCAGAGATCTACCTGCCTCTGCTTCCTGAGTGCTGTGATTAAAGGTGTACATCACCCGGGATGTAAAGTGCATAAATAAATAAATTAATGGGAAAAAAGGTGTGCATAATTACTGCCCAGATATTTTTATATTTTAAAGTTCTACACTCAGTTATTTCCTCAAACAATTTATTACTTGGAACATAGTTTTTCAAGAAGAAAAAAACCGACAAAATGAATAGAATAGCTGTGAGTGGCTCATATTTGTAATTTTAGTATTCAGAAGGCAGAGGTAGGAGGATAAACAATTTGAGCCCAGCCTGGGTTGCATAGCTACATCCTATCCCAAGCAAACATGTATCTGTGACAAGAAAATAAGATAACAAGATAAGTCACAAACCTAGCAAATGTTCTACTGGAAAACCTGACCCTTATCTGTAGCACACAAGACCTTTTACATTCAGTATCAGCATGTGACTTTTTTATGTATTAACAACCACAATAAAATAATACTTAGCTGTGTGTGTTGATTACATGACTTTTCCCCCTTTTGTTTTTTGAAACAAGATCTTTCTATATGGCCCGGACTGGCCTCAAACTTGTTATCTTTCTGCCTCAGCTTCTTAAATACTGAGGTGGATTATTATGACACCTGACTTAATTTTTTTTAAATGTTTCTTTGTGGTCTAGCTATACAAAGTACTCTTTCTTTTTCATGAGATCTAAGTTTTAATTAAAATTCCCTGTTTACTGGGTAGGAGAGCAAGCCAAACATCAAAATTGAAAAAACCAGGCAGTGGTGGCACACGCCTTTAATCCCAGCACTTGGGAGGCAGAGGCAGGTGGATTTCTGAGTTCGAGGCCAGCCTGGTCTACAGAGTGAGTTCCAGGACAACCAGGGCTATACAGATAACTGTCTCAAAAAAAAAAAAAAAAAAAAAACCAAAAAGCCAAAAAAAAAAAATTGAAAAAACATCTGAATTGTGTTCTTCACTTAGCATAACTAGCTATTGGGCTGAATACTTTATACCTTAAGGTACCACCCTTAGCAGAATATGAAAATAGATATTACCATTCTCACATTTCCCTTCCTCCCGCCCAAGACAGGGCCTAGCTACATACGACAGGCTGACCTTGAACTTATAGAGGTCTTTTGGAGCCTGTCTTCCAAGTGCTAGGATTCAAGGCATGCATCACTATGCTTAGCTTGAAAGTAGGTATTACTATTATTTTCATTATATGTATTTAAAAAATTGAAGCACAGATAGATTATATAATCTGCCTAGTTACTGAGAAAACCAAAATTTGAGCCAAGCAATGTAACTCCAATACATGGTGTTTTTGGTTTTTTCTTGAGACAAGTCTTACTATGTAACCCTCCCTGGCTTGTCTCAAAACTTCTTATATAGATCAGATTGGTTTTAACTCACCGAGATCTGCCAGCCTCTTTCCACAACAACAATTAAAACGTCATCAACAATAATCTCTCTAGGGTAGGGTGGGATGAAGGCAGGTGAGGGGAGCAGAGAGAAGCAGGATGTGGGGACTTGCTAGGGTTTTAAAAGAGTGGTATAGTTATGAAAGGGAGGGAGGAGTGGAATCTGGAACAGCCTGGGAGTGAGGGTAGAAAGGAAGGAATTTGCCAGTGGTTTTGCTAGTACACATTACAGGGATGTGTTAACAGGGACCAAAGAAGTCTAGGGGTTATTGTGGGACTTTGATTTGTACTAGAGGTATATGCTAATAGAGAATCATACGCCTCATCTGCAGTAATTGGCTGTAGGAAAGAGGTAAGAAGTGATGGCTTCTACCTGAGTTTCTGAGGAATGTTGTGTGTAGGCTTTTATCTCTTTGCCTTCAGTACTTTTCTGTTTAACTTGTCAGGTTCATCCTTAAGCTGAGTCCAGACTCTCATTTTAGGACATAGTGGCACTGCCTTCTTTGGGAGGTTTGGGACCTAACAAAATTATGTGAATATATGTGCTTCTGTATACATGTGTGAAGGTGCATATAGAGCTAGAGGTACTAGAACTTCCGGGACTGGAATTATAAAGGGTTGTGAACAGTCTAGCATGGATTTAGTTTCATGTTGGAACGCCAGTCCTCTGAAAGAGCAGCAACTATTAACTGCTGAGCCAACATCCAGCCTTCATTGTCTTTAAGTTGTTTTGCAAGATGGGATTTCCATATTACCTAAATTCTCTTTCCATATTATCACGTCATGATTTGGGGTCCTTATTGTCCATTTGTGCTCTAGTCCATGTGGTTGCTAAGTATCTGCTTTGAGAAGATTCAGTTAGATTTGTTATTTCAATGTGTCTAAGGCACATTATTGTTTTTGTAGATCAGGCTGGCCTCGAACTCAGAAATTAGCCTGCCTCTGCCTCCCAAGTGCTGGGATTAAAGGCATGCGCCACCACTGCCTGGCTAAGGCCAGGTTTTTATGTGGATTTACCTTTTTTTTTTGGTACTGTCTCTGAGCATTTTCAAAGCAGTAGTTTTGTTTGCTTATTTATTTCAAAGCACTATAACATCCAACAATTCTTTTTGAGACAGGGTTTCTCTGTATAGCCCTGGCTGTCCTGGAACTCACTCTGTAGACCAGGCTGGCCTTGAACTCAGAATTCCGCCTGCCTCTGCCTCCCAGGTGCTGGGATTAAAGACGTCTGCCACCACTCCCTGGCTAACATCCAAAAATTTTTCAATTAAATAAGTTTAATTTATGCTCTTAGCCTAGATGATAAGCTCCTTTAAACTTTCCTCTTGTTCATTACTCAAAGTTTAGTAAAATTGGTAACTGGCTCCCACATTAAGGATAACTTTCACAGTATCATGTAATGCCATGGAGCTTATAAAAAAAGAAAAACCTGGTACCAAAAACTTCTTGGGATGTGTCTATTTTTAGGCTTTTCTGGAAGGTGTCATACTACGGGAGACGCTGCAGAGTCATCTGTGTCTATATCTAGGATAGATGTCAGTAGCCTTGAGCACTGCCATGGAATGGATTCTGTCCTTGTGCTGTAATTAAGTCAGCCACAGAAGTCCCTCTATTGGAGGGGGCCTCTTCCTCCTGTATAGTGCTGTTGGCTTTGTATTATAGGCCATGTTATTGTGGACTGGGTAATTATTTTTCTACATGGGTCTTGATTTAACAGACTGATCCTCTGGGCTTCTTCTAGGAAGTGTTGTGTTTCTCTGAAAATGAGTGGTGGGGGCTGGAGAGATGACTCAGTGGTTAAGAGCACTGACTACTCTTCCAGAGGTCCTGAGTTCAATTCCCAGCAATCACATGGTGGCTCACAACCATCTGTAATGGGATCTGTTGCCCTCTTCTGGTATGTCTGAAGACAACTACAGTGTACTCATCATATATATAAAAAAATAAATAAAATATTTAAAAAAAAAAAGAAAAAGAAGAAAAAGAAAATGAGTGGTGGAAAAAATGTTTCTTGAAATTACGAAAATTTCTTAGATAAAAGTTTTTTTTTTTGCCGGGTGGTAGTGGTGCCTGCCTTTAATCCCAGCACTTGGGAGGCAGAGGCAGGCGGATTTTTAAGTTTGAGCAAGCCTGGTCTACAGAGTAAGTTCCAGGATAGCCAGGGCTACACAGAGAAACCCTGTCTGGAAAAAACAAAACAAAACAAAAAAAAAAAAAAAAAAAAAAAAAAAAAAAAAGAAAAGAAAGAAAGCTAACATTTGAAGTATACTTCCAATGAATGATTCGTTTTACCAACTTCTTTTATTTGACAAAGATAGATTTTGTTTCTATAGCAGAGAAACATAAAAGTGAATTATTTTAGATTATATCTTGTGCTTGTTAAATGGCACTTGTGCTAAAGTCAGAGTGAGGCAGTAGTACATTAGTAATACATGTAGTCATTGTCTTACTAGACTTGTCCTTTTGAAGTCTGTTATTATTTCTAGAATGTATGAGAAATAACAAAGGGTTAGAAATGTAAATTAAGGGACTGAAAAGATGGCTCTGTGGTTAAGAACACTGGCTGCTCTTCCTGGGCACCCAAGTTTGAGTCCCAGTACTCACATAACAGCTCACAACTGCTAGTTCGGGTGTACTTCTGCCTTTGGGGTATCCAGACACCATTGCATGCCAGGCTGTACTGGAAGCAATGGAGTTTAACCAGGCAGGTGGTTTACACAGGACCTTGGTCGGTGACGAGTGTGAGGAGAAATAGCTTTCTCCAAGACTGTTTTCAGTGAAATAGCTCTCTTTATTGGGGGTGAATAAGAGCTATATAAACCTTGGGGAGTGGGTAGGGGTTTTGGGGTGAGTGTGCATCATTGGCATGGCTGAGGTGGTGTGAATGCTTCATTTGCATTAAGAGGAATTTTAGGTGCTAGCTGGACATGTCTTTAAAAGGAGAGAGGAATTTACACCTGTAATTTGGCCACTAGGGTATGTGACTTCTTCGAGGGTGGTGGAGGTGGGACATGCAAGCCCAGAGCAAGAAGGGAACAGTCCTACTCCTACCAGTCTCAGGATGAGATTTTTCTGGGTTTGGACATTTATCAACCTCACTCTTGCTCCAGACTGGCACCCCAGCCACATGGCTTTCTGGCCACACACACAACTATAACTCAAGTCTCAGGGGATCTGATATCTTCTGGTCACTGTGGACAAAGACATGTATGCAGGCAAAATCATTCATACACATATGAAGTTACAATTTTGGAATTTTGGGTTTCTTTTTAGATAGAAATATTGTAAGAATGTGCTTTCATTTTAATCCCAGGTGTAGGGATGGAAAGCTGCTTTGGACTGACTGCAGCAGCTGACTATGATTTGTTTCATGCTCTAGCAGAAGCATGGTTTTGCCAGCTGTAGATAAGTTCTGTGATTGTGTGACATTTGGAATTCTGGGAACTTTTCAAGAGTATATAAATGCAAGGGCCCCAAGAGGTCATGTGGGTCATTTGGGGAGGTTGGTTTCGTGAGTAGCCATGGTCAAAGAAGAAACAAAGGGAAAGTAATTAAAAGAAGAATCTACAAAGTATTCTATTGTCTTATAGGCCAGCTACACACATATAATAAAAGGAAAGATAAACTAAGACAAATGCTGGAATTTACTTGTAGTTTTCAGTTTTGTTGACCTGTGTACAACATATAGAAATATATTATCTTTTCATTCAAAATGTCTTTCTTATAGGTAAAACATAGTATATCATACCTTTAAAACTTGATACATACAAGAGGAAATAATATGCCTTTAAGTCTGATTAGAAACAGTCTTTCTACAAAACTAAAATCTTCCTCAGAACATGCATGTTTTATTCACTGAGAAAGGAAATCATACTGGAGAATGTTACATTGGATTTAATAATTCTTTGAAAGCCTTTCAAATTCAGTTATCTTATCAAATTCAGTTAGCAGATAACTCAGGGGTACAACAGTTCAGAACCCTTTCTTTTGACTTGCCCTCTTTTCTGTGGTTGAGTAGTTACCTTTCTAAGCACTTGGCTTTCCTCTTGTGAACATAAGGTGCTCCATCTGCCAGTTTATCATGGAGATTTAAAATGGAAACAAGACTAGTTTAATGACTTCTGTATGCTCACTTAATAAAATACAAACTTCAAATAAAGAGAATAGAATTATTTAAGACTTTATCTAGCTTATTCCCAATTTTTAGTTATTTTTTTATTCTGATGTCCAATTTTGAACAATGTTGTATTTTTATTATTTAGTTAAAGTATGTAATGTGGCAAAAATGAAATCCTGTAGAATGCCCATGAAAAAGTTGAATCGTACTGACCTGTGTATCCTGGATATATTAGTTTTCTTCTCTTTTTTTATTCACCCTTCTTGTATTCTGAAGCCAGTGACCCTTGTCTTGATCCCCCCTCCCCCCAAACCTGGGCCTAGCAACTTAATTGATCAACACATGCCTATTAAATATATGAGCTAAGTATAATTTATCACATTTATGTATCTCATCAGTGTTTTACATTTTGTAGTTCAGAAACAATAGAATGAAAATTTCACATGGTCAAATCTAACACACTAAGTAGTTAGTGTAATGTGAAGGAATAAAGCCTAATCCATTTTGAAAATTTTTATTATCTGAGAACAACTGACATATAGAAAAAGCCAAAGAAAAAGGAATAAACTTAAACTGGGGGCTAGTTTGTTTAGTAGATAGGAAAAAAGTGCTGACTAGAACACTTTATCAAAACATGTATACATATAAAATTGTATTGGTCAAAATAAGTTAACTAATTGTTCGCAATCGTTTGGTTGATGGAGATTTCTATTGTTTTTATTATAAAAATTCGCTTTATTGCCATTTGTGGCATGATTTTATTTTTCTGTTTAAAAGGACTCCTTATAATAGTCTTCATTTTATGTCTGATCTTTAATCATATTAGTTAAATTTTTTTTTCAGTTCTTTAAAAAAGTACTTTACCATTGAACTTGAAGCAATTGTACTACAGACAGCCTTTCTTAGTTTCTTTTCTTTAACTATTAACTTTAACAATTGCTAGCAGCATTACATTTCAGGGTCTTTGGACTATACTGGAGTTATTTTTGAGGAGTTTATAAAGTTATGCATATTGGACAGTTTGAATTTCATAGCATATTCCGTTTGCATTGGCTTTGCTGTGCCCATTTCAGCATTCCATGAGCCTATGGGGTTACTGATTGTATAGGCTGCAAATAGTTTTCTCTCTTAAATCATTTTTCTCTCGTCCTGATTCAAGTCCTTGTACTTACTTCCAAATTATTTTACTAGTTTTGTTTTTTCCTGTTTCTGGAATATCTAGATTTATATATCTGTGTAATGTTCCTAACGAACATCTAATATACCATACTGTACTGAAAAAAGTACAGAAACACAAATGGATAATACATCAAATAATATAAAACTAACACTAAGGAGAAGGAAATAAAAGCAATGGGCATCTCAGAATCACTCTTTGTGCACATCTCCATTGTAGCTCTTCATCTTTGGCAATTACTATACATATTTTAGCCATAATAACTTTCCTTCATAATTTTCCATCCATAGCTTAGTTTTTAAAATCTATTTTTAAACTTTATATGGGTAGAATCATATTCTACATATTTTTCATGGCTGATGTCTTTTGTGTTTCACGAGGTATTCTGGTTGTTATAAATAATAGTAACTTCATTTTGTTATTACATAATATATTGTATGATTATACTACAGTTCACCCTTTCTTTGGTTGATGGAGATTTCTATTATTTTTATTACAGAGTTATGAATAGTGCTGGTATGGATATTTCATATATATGATCTGGGTAGTATACATGTTCATGAGTTTCTACGAATATAATCATTATGGTGTAAAATATGTTTGTTCTCAACCTTGATCTAGTATCTTTGCTTTCTGTCACAATAACAGATACTTGAGGTAATCAACTTTAATAGGAGAAATTTTTTAATTTGGTTTTAAAGATTTCTATTCATGACTGATATTGTCATTGCTTTGAGTATATAAGAACACATCATATATGGAGTGTGTAGCAGAGCAGAGCTGCTCAGTTTATGGCCAGGAAGCAAAGGAGAGGAAAATGGAGGGACTAGAGTCCTACTGTCCACTTTGAGGGCGACCTTAATAGCCTGAAGTCTCCTCATTTGGCCACATTTCTTAAAGTTCTAACACTTCCTGATAGCTTGTGTTGTCAGAAAAATAAAAACAACAAAAAACAAACAAAAAGAATCCCTAGTCATCTCAGTTAGTTATAGAAATTGGTGATACATGGCTGTAGTGGCTATTCCTGATTGTCAACTTGACTATATCTGAAATGAACTACAATCCAGAATTAGAAGGCTCTCCAGACCCTAATCTGGAGGTTGAGAGATAACAAGTTTCCGACCTGAATCTTGGCATGGAGATCTTGAGGTGTAGTGGCTATGAATCCCAGAGGATTAAGATAGAAAGATCTATGAGTTCAAGATCATCTGGGATTAAGGGTGTGGTGGCATAGTGGCTATGAATCCTAGAAGATTAAGACTGGAAGATCTACGAGTTCAATCAGGGTCACCTTTTGGGCCACACCTTTTGCTGGAGACCTATATAAGGAAGAAGGAAAGCTTCCTCTTTTTCATTTGCTTGCCTTGTGGAACTGAGCAACTGTTGGATCCTCGGACTTCCATTCACAGCTGCTGCCAACCATTGTTGGGAGTTGATTGTTGGGAGTTGGACTACAGACTGTGAGTCTGCAATAAATTCCTTTACTACATAGAGACTACCATAACTTCTGTGACTCTAAAGAACCCTGACTAATACAATGGCTATCAAGGGAACTAAAGATAGCCCAAGATAATTATGGCTCTGGATCTGTAATATTTCTACTGACCAAATATAAACTCCCATTCCCTTCCCTGGAATTCCTCCTTTATCGCCTGCATCAGAATTTCAGTTTAGTTATTCATTTCTGTAGGCATAAATATTTTGCAACCTACTTTTAATAAGGGTTCAACCTCTCCTCTTGCCCACTACCCACCAGAGGTAGTGGAAGAGAAAAGTTATCAGGATTTGTGGACCTGTTCCACAATAGTTCTTTGGGGGCAAGCTCAATCTTCTTTGCCAGCAGTTCATTTCTGCAGCAAACACCAAATATGAGCAGCTACAGATCAGTCCTCTAGGCAGGCAGATACCACACATGAACTGGCAGGTACAGACCAGCCCTTTTGGCAGGCAGACACCAGGCAAGAACCAGCAACTGTAGTTCAATCCTAAAGAAACTGTCAGGCTTGCCAACTGGCCTGAGGTGAGGCCACTGAAGCAGCAAGTTGCCACAGGAACCTCACAACCAGTTCTTGGGCGAGTTTCTCTCAATGGCTGCATTACCACAAGTAGAGCTCAACAACTTTATGTAAGGCAAACCAATACATGTGTGTCGTTAATGAAGAATAGCTAGGTGGAGCAAACCAAACCAATGCTCATTGCTTGTCTCCCACTATCTGTGGGGTCACATTTATACTCCTTCATCATGCATCCTTTCACGTGTTTGCTGCATCAAAACATTTTTTTCACCTCTGTCTGCTTCAGGAAAACATTCTTTTATGTGCCTGCTCCAGCAAAATATCCTTTCACCTGTGTACTCCACCAAAACATCATTTGACATAACTGAGTTTCCAAACAAAGCAGAAGTTTCCACTTCACATTTCTATTTTGTTCTTTTATTTTTTTAATATACCACTAAAAGCAACATAAGTTAACAATTACTTGTCAGGCTTAATAATGAGTTTTATGTTTTTCTTTCACATTATTAACAATGATTATTACATAAAATCCCTCATAAATTGGCCAACAATGCCTCGTATTCATAATGGCTTCCAAATTCTCCATTTGGGAATACAAGGTGGAGGGTGATATCATGAACTCAGGTATAGGTCACAGAGTAAAATATTTGAGACAAATATGTACATACATAGAGAGAGGGGAGAGAGAGAGAGAGAGAGAGAGAGAGAGAGAGAGAGAGAGAGAGAGAGAGAGAGAGAGAAACGAAGTTATGAGTATGATCAAGCTAGAGTCTTCATGCTACCCAAATGTTGTCACAGTGATTTATTCTCTTAGTGTTGATTTGAAATTGCTTTAAAAAATATTTTAGCCATAGAATTAACCTCAAAGTGAAGATATTGAGTAGGCAATTTCAGGTACACTTTAATCTCAGGACTGATGAGTGAAAAAGCAAAAAAAAAATTGAGAAGCCATTGATAGGTGATGCTCTAGTTACACACTTGGTCTGGTACAAATAGTTGTATATGAGTAGTTTTTGGAGTCACAAAGATGAATGAGATTAGGTAGAGGAAGAAGAAAATAGGTGTGAAAGAACTCTTATTCACCAGCACCTCAGTGCAGGCAGAGGAAGAAGACTCAGAGAGAGAGCTGAGAGGTGCTTCCGTGAAGGATAAGAGGTATATAGAAACCAATGCTGGAAGTTCAGAATCAGGGCGGCCAGAGTGAGATAAGGCTTAGAAAACATCTGTATTGAGAGACTGATTAGTGTCACAGTAGAAATCTCTGGATCCTGACACCTGTAACTCATTTCACTAAAACGTAAGTTGGGTGTTACCTTTCTGTTAGCTGCCGGACAGTTAAATTTCCTTCTTGGTAGTTAAGATTTAGCAAAAAGAATTTCTATGCTATTAAAAGCCAAATGATATGTGATTATAAAATCATTCCAATTGGTTTGGGATTCAGTGGCCAGCTGGGAGGTAGGTTATTTCCTTGAAGGACATTTCCTTCTGAGAAATTCATTCATAAATATCAGCCTCTCCTCAGCTTTATCTAGAGTAAGGACATAATATACTAAGGTGGAAGTAGGAGAATGTTGAACTTGTAGCTAGTCTGGGCTACAGTGTGATACCCTGTCTCAGAACAAAACAAAACAGAAGAAGAGGTAGAAGAAGAAAGAAAGGGGCTGGCAAGATGGCTCAGCAGTTATGTGACCTTCTAAAGGTCCTGAGTTCGGATCCCAGCAACTACATGGTGGCTCACAACCATCTGTGATGAGATCTGATGTCCTCTTCTGGTGCTGTAGTGAATTACAGCTGTAGTGAATTACAGCTATAGTGAATTACACCAGAGCGAGTGGGGCCAAAACAAGTGGGGCCAGTGATGGAGCAAGCAGAGGTTCTGAGTTCAATTTCCAGCAGCCACATGATGGCTCATGGCCATCTGTACAGCTACAGTGTACTCATACACATAAAATAAATAAATAAATAAATAAATACATAAATCTTTTTAAAAAAAGAAGAAGAAAGAAAGTCTTTAGCTAACGAAGAAATATAAAGCTGGGCAGTGGTGGTGCAAGCCTTTAATCTGAGTACTTGGGAGGCAGAGGCAGACAGATTTCTGAGTTCAAGGCCAGCCTGGTCTACATAGTGCATGTTTCTATCAGCTTCTGGGTGGAACCCCTCAGAAGACAGCAATGCCAGGCTCCTGTCTGCAAGCATAACAGAGTATCATTAATAGTGCCAGGGATTGGTTCTTGCCCATTGGATGGGTCTCAAGTTGGGCCAGTCATTGGTTTGCCATTTCCTCAGTCTCTGCTCTATCTTTGTTCTCGCACACCTTGTAGGCAGGACACATTTTGGGTTGAAAGTTTTGTGGGTGGGTTAGTGTTCTTATTCCTCTACTGGGAGTCTAGCTATAGGAGGTGACCACTTCAGACTCCATATTTCCCACTGCTAGAAGTCTCAGCTATAGTCACCCCCAAAACCTTCCTAGAGCCTCTCCCACCCCAGGTCTCTGACATCATCCTAGAGACACCCACCCATGCCCACCTCCATTCTCTCTCCCCTGTTCTCCTTACACCTGACTCCCCCTCCCCATTCTCCTCCCCAGCCCCTTTCCTACTCAGTTCCCTCCATCCATCCACCTCCCATGACTATTTTATTTCTCTTTCTGAGTGAGAATGCAAGCATCCTCCCTTGAGCCCTCCTTGTTATTAGGCTTCTTTGCATCTGTTGATTATACTGTGGTTATCCTATACTTTGTGGCTGAGTAGTGTCAGGAGTATTGGTATTAGCTCTTCTTTGAAAGTCTGGAAGAATTCTGTGCTAAAACCATTTGGCCCTGGGCTTTTTTTGGTTGGGAGACATTTAATGACTGCTTCTATTTCCTTAGGGGTTATAGGACTATTTAGATTGTTTACCTGATTTTGATTTAACTTTGGTAAGTGGAAAGCTATCTTGAAAATCATCTATTTAGTTTAGATTTTCTAATTTTGTGAAGTAAAGGCTTTTGAAGTAAGACTTAATGATTTTTTGAATTTCCTAAGTGTTTGTTGTTATGACCCCTTTTCATTTCTGATTTTGTTAATTTGGATATTGTCTCTCTGCCTTTTGGTTAGTTTGGCTAAGGATTTTTCTATCTTGTTGATTTTCTCACAGAACCAGCTCTTGCTTTTTTTTGGACCCTTGTTTCTAACCAATCAGTTAGACTTTGTTTCTAATCAATTAAAAAGCTCAGGACCAGATGGTTTTAGCACAGGATTCTACCAGACTTTTGAAGAAGAGTTAGTATCAATAATTCTCAAACTATTCCACAAAATAGAGACAGAAGGAACATTGCCAAATTCATTCTATGAGGCCACACCATAGAATACCAACACCACACATACTTAACAAAAAAAGAGAATTTCAGACTTATTTCCCTTATAAACACTAATGTAAAAATGTTGCAGTTTGATCCCTGAGTTTGATTATTTCTTGTGGTCTACTCCTCTTGGATGTGTTTGCTTCTTTTTGTTTTAGAGCTTTCAGATGTGCTATTATGTTGCTAGCATGAGATCTCTCCAATTTCTTTATGAAGGAAATTAGTGGTAGGGATTTTCCTTTTAGCACTGCTTTCATTGTGTCCCATAAATTTTGGTATGTTGTGCCTTCATTATTCTTTGAATTCTAGAAAATCTTTCATTTTTTCTTTATTTCTTCTTTGATCCAGTGATCATTGAGTAGAGCATTGTTCAGTTTCCATGAGTTTGTAGGCTTTCTGTTATTTCTGATGTTGAAGCCCTGCTTTAATCCATGGTAGTCTGATAAGATGCAAGGAGTTATTTCAATCTTCTTGTATCCTTTGAGGCTTGCTTCCTGACTGGGTATATGGTCAGTTTTGGAGAAGGTTCCATGAGGTGCTGAAAGTATATTCTTTTGTGTCCTGATGAAATGTTCTGTAGATATCTGTTAAGTCCATTTGATTCATAATGCCCATTAGTTTCATTATTTTTCTGTTTAGTTTCTGTTTTTGATGACCTGGCCATTGGTGAGAGTCGGATGTTGAAGTCTTCCATTATTAAAGTGTAGGGTTTGATGTGTGATTTAAGCTTTATGTTTCTTCTACAAGTGTGGGTACTTTGGAATTAGGGGCATAGATGTTCAGAATTGAGATGTCATCTTGGTGGATTTTTTCCTTTGATGAGTGTGCAGTGTCCTTCCACATCTCTTTTAATTACTTTTGGTTGAAAGTCTATTTAATTAGGCATTAGAATGGCTACTCCAGAGTGACTTGGGTTCCTTCCGGTCTGTCTGGGCTGGGGTCCAGAGCAGACCTTGGGCGCAAGCTCTGCAGCCAGTCCCACAACACCCAGAGGAAGCTCCACTCCCAGGTGCTCTGACATACCCAGGATCAGAGGTGAGCAGGAACCAACATCTGTCCCAACACTGGGAGTAACTGGGACCAGCGGGACCAGGCACACAGGAACTCCGCCCAGTGACTTGGGTTCCTTCCGTTCTGTCTGAGTTAGTGCTCTTAGCAGACCTTGGGCACAAGCTCTGCAGCCAGTCCCACAACACACAGAGAAAGCCCCACTCCCAGGTGATCTAACAAGCCCAGGATCCCAGGATCCCAGAACCACAGGATCACAGAGACAGCTTGACTCTGAGGAGTTCTGACACAACCAGGATCACAGGAAGAACAGGCTCTAGTATGATTTAGCAAAGGCAGGTAGCACTAGAGTTAACCAGATGGCCGGTGGCGGGGGGCAAGCGTAAGAAAATAAACAACACAAACCAAGGGCACTTGCCATCATCAGAACCCAGTTCTCCCACCATAGCAAGTCCTGGACACACCATCACACCGGAAACGCAAGATTCAGATCAAAAATCACTTATCATGATGTATCATGATACAGGACCTTAAGAAAGACATAAATAACACCCTCAAAGAAATACAGGAGAACACAGGTAAAGA
>NW_022196903.1:143533125-143548466 GCF_008632895.1 Mastomys coucha
GAGAATGAAGTCACTCACTCAAGTCAAATAGCTTTGACTATAGCAGGAAGTCTGTATCCAAAAATCGATCCTACAATTAATTTCTTGGTGCAGCAGAACTGTCAACTCTCAGCTTAGTTACGATGGCGGTAAAATCCTTTCGTGATTTGAGTGAGGGTCATTGAAATACAGCCTTATTATAATGAAACCCAATGTCTAAAAATTGTTCTTATTTTGGGCTTGTACCACAGTAAGAGCCAAGATTTTAAACTCTACTAAATATAAAACAAACAAAAAGACTTTATATATTCATGTTCATTTAAGAAAATACTAGTAGTGATGTATTATTTTTAAATATACAACTAATATGTTTGGAGTTATTTAAAATTTATATTGAGAAAATGTATTTTCACTATTGCTGTAGATGAGCATCTACATAAGACTGTTAAATTGATTGTTGTTTTATATCAAACAACTTTTATAATACTTTTATTGTTATAATATTTTATAAATTTTAAGGAATACAACAAAAAAGGTATTGTAGGTATTGAAGGGGGGGTCTATGGGAGGAGAGGTTCTACAAAAGGGGAACAAGAATGTGATTCAATTCTATTTAATTAAAATATGTTTTTAAATGTTAACAAATTCAGATAAATTGAAATCATGTAACTTTTCTCATCATAATGCAATAAAAGTTAAAAAAAAAAAAAGAATGGCTACTCCAGCTTGTTTCTTGGTTCTGTTTGCTTGGAAGACATTTCTCTAGCCCTTTACTCTGAGGTAATGTCTATCCTTGTTGCTGAGGTTTCTTGTATGCAGCAGAATGATGGATCCTGTTTACGAATCCACTCTGTTAGCCTGTGTCCTTTAGTTGGTGCATTGTGTCCATTGATGTTGAGAGATATTAATGACCAATGATTGTTAATTCCTGTTATTTTGATGTTGGTGGTGGTCATTTGTGTGTGTTTCTCTTTTTTGGTTTTGCTGTTGTGGAATTATTTCTTGTGTTTTCATGGGTGTAGTTACCTTCCTTGTGTTGAAGGTTTTTTTCTGGTATCCTTTGTAGGCTGGATTAATGGAGAGATATTGTTTAAATTTGGTTTTGTCATGAAATATCTTGTTTTCTCTATGGTGATTGAAGTTTTGCTGGGTATAGTAGTCTGATCTGGCATCTGTGATCTCTTAGAGTCTACAGACTCTAAGCAGATCTGTCCAGGCCCTTCTGGCTTTTAGAGTCTCTGTTGAGAATTATGATATAATTCTAATAATTCTGCCTTTATATGTTACTTGGCCTTTATCCTTTGTGGCTTTTAATATCTTTTCCTTGTTCATTACATTCAATGTTTTGATTATTATGTGGTGGGAGAGTTTTCTTTTTTGGTTCAATCTATTTGGTGTCCTGTAAGCTTCTTGTACAATTATAGGCATTTTTTTTTTAAGGTTAGAGAAATTTTCTTCTATGATTTTGTTGAAGATATTTTCTGGGCCATTGAGCTGGAAATCATCATCTTCTTCTATTCCTATTATTCTTAGGTTTGATCTTTTCATAGTGTCCCAAATTTCTTGGGTGTGTTAGAAACCTTTTAGATTTAGCATTTTCTTTGACCAATGTATCAATTTGTTCTATTGTATCTTCTACCTCTGAGATTCTCTCTTTCACATGTTATATTCCGTTGGTGATTCTTGTGCCTATACTTCCTGTTCTTTTTCCTGGGTTTTCCGTCTCTAGGATTCCCTCAGTTTTTTGTTTGTTTGTTTTTTGTTTGCTTCTATTTCCATTTTCAAGTCTTGAACAGTTTTATTTATTTCCTTCACCTGTTTGATTGTATTTTCCTCTATTTCTTTATATTTATTTGTTTCCTTTTTAAGGACCTTTGCCTGTTTGATTGTATTTTCCTGTATTTCTTTAATGGATTTATTTGTTTTGTCTTCAAAAGTCCTCTATTATCTTCATAAGATAGGATTTAAGGTCATTTTCTTGCACTTCAGGTGTGTTAGGATATCCAGGGTTTGCTGTAGTAGGGTAGCTGGATTCTTGTGGTGCCATATTGCCCTGGCTTTTGTTGATTGGGTTTTTATTCTAGCCTTAAAACAGCTGCTTGTCCATTGTGTTGGCAGGCCTGGTAGTCCCTACTGGCAACAGGTCTCCAGAGATTCAGGCAGAGCTGTAGCCCAGGAAGTGGAGTGTTTCAGGTTTATTTTTATTTTATTTATTTTTTGTGTGTATGGGTGTTTTACTTTCATGTATGACTGTGTACTAATTGTGTACTTGGTGCTTAGAGAGACCAGCAGAGAGCATCAGATCCTCTGGAACAGAAGTTACAGAAGGTTGAGTTGCCAGGTAGGTACTAAAAATAAAACCTAAGTCTTCTGAAAAGCAGCCAGTGCTCTTAACTGCTAAGCCATCTCTCTTGTCCCAATTTTCAGTTTTTTAAATGTTTATTTTATTTGAGTGTGTGTGTATATGTGTGTGTGTGTGTGTATGCACGTGCATGCATATGTCATATATGTGTGCATATATGCATATATATATGCATACAAAGGGTGAGTGTGAAGGATAATTCTTGGGAGTTTGTTTCTCTTCTAAGAATTGAACTCAGTTTGCCAGACTTGGCTGCACATGCCTTTGTCTTCTGAGCCACCTAGTGGCCACTTAATGCTTTTTTTTTTTTTTTTTTTTTAAATTACTTGTTCTTCACAATCACAAATTCTCTGTTCTCTTTATTATCCTCTGATTTCTATTCCTCTGGTTTCCTGATTTCTCTTTATTCACCCTGGCATGCAGTGGGTTGAGGATCATATCTTGACCTCGTTTTTTATTTTTACTGAATTTTATAGGTTTTCCAGAATCACCAACTGAATAACTTAACATCCTATAATGAGTATCATTCCAATGAAATTACCAGTATCAGCAGTATTCTTGGTTTACCTAGGGTCGATACAATGAACTTTTCTTTGACACTTTGAGTCTCTGATCAAGTTGAGAGAAGTTTTTCTTTGTGGAGATTCTAGAAACATTTCTTTTTCTTTGTTCCCATTGTCATGACTGCATACCACTGGAAAAGCTTATTCAATCATCTCTTAGACTTTTATTGCAGTTTTTTTTTTTAAGGTTTTCATTCAGTGGTTCACAGCCAGGAATCAAACCTGAATTATGAATGCTGCAGGCTCCATTAAAATTGGTATCTTTGCAGTTGTGTGAAGGATAAGAACAAGGTCTATTGTAGATATGAGGGAGTACAGCCAGAGGCATCTGGAAGACTTCAGAGCAGAGAGAAAAAGTGACAGACTGAATATGGCCATTAGACTGAGCTGGGCCATGGGTGGAGGGACATAAAAGTGAAAGAGCAAGGAGAGAGGACTGAGAAGAGGGCAGAAGACCAAGAGACCTCTTTCCTATATAACCTAAAATAGCAGGGCTATATAGGAAAGAGAAGCTGGGGGAAGGAAGTGAAGTTCTTGAGCTGGAGATGTTTAGGGTTGGAGTGGGATGAAAAGAGCTGAGAGGAGGCACAGGAACTGAATGAGCCTGAAGACCAGCTTGTGCTTTGGTAATGCTAATAGGCATCATAGTTAGTTATCTGTTCTGAGTTTCTTTGGGACCTGACATCAATGCCTCTTTTATGGGCCACATTCGTGTTATTTACCTCTCCCCACCCCTCCCAACCACCTTTTTAAGACAGGGTTTCCCTATGTAGCCCTGGTTAGGTTAGAATGCACTGTGTAGACCAGGCTTCCTTCATACTCACAGAGATTCATCTGCCCTCCAAGTGCCAGAAGAAAGCTGTATGACACCATACCCAGCCATTCATGTCATTTTTGTGATTTTGCTGGTTTTATTAAAATAGGTCTTATTTAACTTTCCCCAAGAACTATTTTCTCCATCAAGCTTTCTCAACATGTGTGGGTTATGTTCTTTCTGCTCCAAATTTATTTACTCTTATCATTTATATTGCTTGAATTACATTATAACATTTAATTATGTACTATTTAAAATGCTTTTATTAGCATCTATTATATATAATAGTGGGCTTTATTATGACATTTTAATAAATGAATATAGTGCACTGATTATGTACTATCTTAAATAATTGAATATTTTTTCATAAGAGGAGAATTTTAGTATATTGAGTGATGGAACTAGGTGGCAGGTTCTTACATGAGAGGTCTATTAAGGAAGGGGACACAGAGGCTGCCTCTGGGAAAGGGAGGAAAAGAGAGATGGGGGAGGAAAAACACAGCTCTTGCATGCTCAGGGGAACTTGCAACAGAGGTGACAATGGAAATGTGCTGCCTCTGGGGAGCTAATGATGGTGTGTTTTGTCCCTGGGTTGTCTGATGGCCCCATTGCTGCCAGGCAGGGATGGTTGCAGAGGTTGCCTGATTGCTAACATTGAGAGTAAGAAAAGCATGGCAAGGTGACACATACCTACCTGTAATTTTAGCACTTGAGAGATGGGGAAGAATGATCAGGATAGTGAGTTTAAGGTCAGCCTAATCGTTGTGAGATGCTGTCTCAAAAGATGAAAATAAAACAAAATGAAAATGTAGGAAAGAATTGGGTATCCTATACACAATCTGGCATAGTCTAATATTTCATATTAACCGTACTGTTTTACACAGCTTCAAGTTTTCTTTCTATTAACATGTTCTACCCTACATTACTTCTGCAATGAGGCAGAGAAATGAGGATTTGTGAAGCCAATGTTTTTGTTTTTCTTTCCCAGAAACATTACTACATTTGTGTTAAGCCATAGTTTATAAAGATATAAGAAAAAAATCACTAACTTGAATGACACTTATTTTTAATCAGCATATTTTAAACTTTCATTAATCCACAGTATAAATAAGGAAGGCCCTTCAAGCAGCGGTATACTTTGCTCACAGCTGCACTTCATCAGCTACTGACAGCTTCATTGCATTGTTTCAAAGGCACAGCCTGTCATTTACACTCTTCATTACCCAGGGGCATTTCAAACTGTTACTGAGAGGCATCCATCCCTGGAGTAACCATCTGGTGATAGTAACACCATAAGGTAGAAAGACTGAATCTAATTGATATGCAAAAAGGAAAATTTCAGCTGTCCAGCAATGGAGATTAAAATTGAACCTCATTGGTTTAGGTTTTCAGATAATTAAAAAAAGGAAATCGTGATATCTAACATGAGAACTCATTGTTTTGGGATTTTGAATACAGAAACATAGCCCTCTTCTCTGCTGTGAACATCTCAAAGTTAAAGGATTATCTATAATATGTTTATAGTAAAAAACTATAGGGAAAGACAAGTCCTTATAAAATGCAAGGACTTTATAGTTGTTTCTGTAGCACAACAAATCATCAGTGTGTTTTGTTTGTGTATACATTTACATGCTTCTCAAATTTCCCTGAGATAAAAGAGAATGCCTTGCTTTAACATTTCTTCTTCTAGAGCCTGGGGCCACACCCAGGGTCTTGAGCATGCTAGGTAATCACTCTACAACTGAGCTACATTCTCAACCTCAATAATGTCTTATTTTAACATCTCAACTACATTAGAACAAAATGAACGATACTGGAAGCAACACTTACTGATACATTAAGATTTATTCAATATGTGAAGTATAGTTTCTAAAGTAGCATAAAAAATTTAAATGTCTCCACTTTATTATGACATACAAACCTGAAAGCATTATTTATTTGTACATCTTAGCAAGATGTGTGACTCCTAAGTGATTCTAGCCTATCTGGAAACATCTTGCAGTTCTATAGACCAGCATAGACAGGTTTCAGAAGGATACAGTACAGTGATTTATAATTTGTCCAAGTAGACAAACACTTTTAAAGTGTAGTGAGGTCTTGAAATATTTATGGTGTTGTGCTTTGAAGAACTATTTTCTTGATATCTGTCCCTGAAGTAAAATTGCTGGAAAAAAAACAGCAACTTCTTTCCATTTATGACAGAAGCAGATTATCAGACACTTGGAAAAAGACAACAGTAGACTTGGGCCCTTCTGCAATAAAATTGTGCTTAAAAATGATCTCCCCTCCAGTGGATTTGTATGCAGTATTAAGTTAACAGTCAAGCAGCTCCTTTTGAATGGCAGGGGAGAATATAATTGCCATATTCCATGCTTTGCATTGTGGCTCATTCCTCTGACTTGGATTAATTAATAAGGAGACCCAGCCAAGGCAGTCATAGCTGGGGCTCAAGTTCCCAGGTATCATATTGTTGAGACTAAGGATGCCCTAATCAAAATTAAAGTAAAACACAACCAGCTTATTCTGGCTTAAGATGGGGTACGCTGGAAGATATTTGAAAGTATCTGGAATATTTTCTGGAAGTATCTGGAAGATATTTGAAAATTACATGTGGTTAAAAATATTCTGGTTAGGACAAGTTCTGTAAAATTACTTATATACATCATATATATACTGTGAGATGCCTTAGCAGGTAAAGGGTTCTTGCCTCCAAACCTGACAACCTAATTTCAATCCTCAAGATCCACATGGTAGAAATAGTCAACTTCCCCAAGTTGTCCTCTGACCTTCACACATTGTACTGTAGCATGTGTGTAACCCTGCATATACATGTAAATAAATGTAATTTAAAATGTATATAACTTTAAGAATATATGCATATGTAGACATGTATGAGAGAAACATTTTACTTATTACTTTGTAGTATATGATACTGTGTTTCTGATGTAAGGTACTGTTTATTAAGATATGCATAATTATATTTCTTTATTTTAAGATTATGCCCTTCAATCAGTATTTAAACATTAGCAAATCTCTGGAAATTTTTAAAATTTTAACTCTTAAAACAACAGCTCAAAAAAAAAAGAGATGACATTGAAAAAAGTACAGTATTTTTTTTACATCCAATAATGATACTACCTATCATAGAAACAATCTTTTTTTTTTTTTTTTTTTTTTTTTTTTTTTTTTTTTTTTTTTTTTTTTTTTTTTTTTTGTGATTTTTTTTTTGAGACAGGGTTTCTCTATGTAGCCCTGGCTGTACTGGAACTCACTCTGTAGACCAGGCTGGCCTCAAACTCAGAAATCCACCTGCCTCTGCCTCCCAAGTGTTGGGATTAAAGGCATGCGCCACCACCGGCCAGCAGAAACAATCATTTTAACATTTACACTCTGAGAATATTTTTTGTGTGTATGTGTGCACATTCATGTCTGTGAACATGAACATGTGTGTGCTATAGTGTGAGTGTGGAAGTCAGGACAGCCTTGGGGATTAATCCTTGATTTCCAGTTTATTTGAGGCAGTTTTTGTTGGTTTTCCACTATGTATGCAAGACTAGCTGGCCCAAGAACTTCTAGGAATTCTCCTGTCTGTCTTTTATCCTGATAGGAACACTGGAGTTTCAGAGGCTTTTGCTTTGCTTCTGGCTTTTATGTGATTGGGTGGGGGGATGGTGGTGGTGTTAATGTCAAATCTTCCTATTTGTGTATTAAGTGCTTTTTCCCAATGAGTTCTCTTCCCAATTCTTATTTTGTTTATAGTTATATAGATCAAACCCATGGCCCTATGCATGCTAGACACCTATTCTACAACTGAGTTGTATCTCCAGACCAAGAAATATTTTTATAGATGAGTAAGTCTTTGACTCCCAGATAATTTTTCACTATGATATGTATCATTTAATCTTCAGAGTTATCTTGTGGCATAACTATTATCCCTATGTTAAGAAAATTGTAAGTAAACAATATTTGTGTAAGGAGCACAAAAACCAGCATTATGGTAGAATACCCGGTAGAGTACCCCAAATCTCAGCCATCAAATATGGTTTCTTTTCTTTAAAATCTAGTGTGCATGTGTATGTGTGTATATTGTGAAGCTGCAGGGGTCGGGTATTGGTGGAAATTTGTACTCACACTGTCACAAGTGTGACAGTGCACTTGTGGAAGTTGGTTCTGTTCTTCCACTATGTGATCTCAGAGATTTTAGGATTTTTGGCTTGGCAGAATGTACTCTTACCCAAGAGTACTCTGAGCCATCTTGCTAGTCCAATTGCAATTTTTATACCATGCTATGTTACAAGAAAGAGATGAGTAGTTTCTAGTTTATTGAATTGTGATTCCCTGAACAGTTGAACATTTAAGAATATTGTTTATAGAGTATAAATTTATTTATTTTCATGAATTTGGATAAACTGCTTAACATTTCTGTTCTTCAGTTTTCTCATTTATGAAATACATAATAATAATATATACATTTGTTTTTATGTATTTATTTGTCTACATAGCATCTATGTGTCTTGAAGGTGAGATACCTCCCAAATGTTCATGTGCTTGGACATTTAATCTCCAGTTGATAGCATTGATTGAGAAGGTTATGAAAACTTCTCAGGAGTCTTGCTGAAGGAAATGGGTCACTTGAGATTTTATAGCCTGTTCCCACTTTCTGTTCCTTCTCTGCTTCCTGGTTATTGATGCAATGGGACTAAGTGCTCCTTGGTTCTACTGTCATGCTTTCCCCATTAATATTGGAATATATCTCCTTGAACTGTAAACCTAATAATCTTTCCTCTCTTAAGTTGCTTCTTGTAAGGAATTTTGCCACAGGAATGTGAAAAGCAGCTAATTAACATATTGTACTATCAGGATCTAGTGTGTGGAGGCCATAGATGCCACTGAATGCCCAACAATGCACAGGCAAAATGTAAAATGTAAACAGTGCTGATACTTACTATCTCTGGACTATTATAGATCAGATGTTATCAATGTAAGTATGTGACTATGTGTATATAACTTATATGTTTGTATGTATACATATCTATATACAATATTTATGTATTTATCCATCTGCCTTCACATAGTTATACACAATTTTTCTTTTTGCTGTCTCAAAATGTATAATAGAATAATAGAGTACATACATACATCCTACTACCCATAAACACTTACACATGTAAAGATAATTAGCATTTATTTATAATATATTATTATACATACATGTTTGTATGTATACATATCTATATACAGAGAGACAGATATGCTAAGTTAATGAGTATAAAATAACTTGGAGTGTAATTGCTGACATCTGTGTTAATTAACGTCTTTTTAAACTAAGGTCTGATTTTCATAGGCTTTAGACCAGTGGTTCTCAACTTGTGAGTTGTGACCACCTTGGAGGTTGTATATCAGATGTCATGTATTTAGGTATTTCTATTAAAATTCATAACAGTAGCATAATTGCAGTTATGAAATAGCACTGAAGTAATTTTGTGGTTGAGGTTGTTATGCCCTGAGTCCGCAGGAAACCCAGACGAGCCCAAGAATTGCAAAGGCCACTGCAACTGGCAAAAGAGTCTTGTTATTATTTCGAATCTTGACTTGGATCACAAGCCCCCCACCTACGATGTAGGTGCTAGCATATGATGACAAGTTCAGAAAACACTGGGTTTATATACAGTATACTTAGGAATTCTTTGAATGCTTAGGGTGAAGGGGAGTGTGGGACGGAACTGAAGCTGGGAATGTCTTTTATGGAGTTATCAGGAACTAACTTTATGGCCAGCCATAACTGTCTGTGACCTCTGATTATCTTTTTCTATGATTTAAATGTGGGGTCTTAATCTTTTTTGAGTTTGTTATTTCTTTGTGGTCCCAAGGACAGGCACCTGGAGAGTTTCGGCTGTTTATCAGAGAGAGAGAGCTAGGTTTTGGCGACAGGGAGGCTGTCTTAAGCTAGCATTTGGCTCCTTGGGATGTTTTCATTAAGGCGGGATTTATGGGTAGAGCCATTCTAATGCCAGACTGAGCTCCCTTGGAGTGGCCAGGGAGGGAAGGGAGCCCTGAGCTTGCTGCAGGGGGACAAAGAAACCAGCTGCCTGTGTATTGCACTTGCCTCAAGTTGGAGGGAAAATGGGAGCTTCTGCAGGAAGAAATGCAGGGGCAAACTGTCTGTATACCACACTGGAGTCTCTTTGGTAAGGGTTTAACCACAGAGAGTTAGCATTACTAATTCAGGGGCTACAACAAGGTCACTACAACATGAGGAATTGTATTAAAGGGTTGCAGCATTACGAAGGTTGAGTATTGATGATTTAGACTAAACCAAGCAGTCATTTTTGACATACAGTTTCAAGACACTAGAAACTGATTTAGCACATGAAATTTATTAGAAACTGCTTTTGTCAGTTATAACTATTCTTTTTTGTTTTTTTTCTCTTCCTTCTTCTTTCCTGCCTTCCGTTCCCTTTTTTTCCCCCCAAGACAGGATTTCTGTGTAGCCCTGGATGTCCTGAAACTCACTCTGTAGAACAGGCTGGCCTTGGAATTAAGAGATCTGTTGTATGACCCTAGTGGCCCTTCAGCCAAAAATAAAGACTATTTTTTTTTAAATTTCAAACCTTAAGCCTTAGATAGCAGATTCTCAACTAGTTCATTTAAGTTTACCCAACCATCTAGCCCCATCCTGCCACATGGTTAGGTATACCTTTCAGGCACCAAAACATTGGTCTACTCTCCTGTCTGGTGAAAAGTCATACTCTTTCTTCTTCGTGGGTCCCTTTCTCCCTACCAGGAAGTCCTGCCTTCCATGTAGTGCCCAGATATTGGCCATCAGATCTTTATTAAAGCAAATCAGAGAGGATAGAGAACATTCTTTATACAGTAATACAGGAGGAGATGGTTCGATAATTATGACGCCATTGTCCAGACTGTAACCAGAGCTCTGATACAGAAATCAGCATCTGAATACACAGTGCATAAAACTAACCCCCAACAGACATCTGCCTGACTCTGCTTCTTGACTGCTGAAAATAAAGATGTAGAGGAATTTTAATCCAGCAACATGGCTACTCTGGTAAGGGATCACATCCAAAGAACTAGGTCTGTGTGATCTGGGTAGAATGCCCTTAGTAGACATTTTTCCCTCTGAATGGAATGCACACTCTTAATCCCTCTGGAATTTAGTGCACCTTTAATTCCAAACAATGACTTTAATTGAGGGACAAACAAAGTGATGAATCAGAGAAAGGTTTAACAGAATGAGTCAGAGATAGGATATGCCTAAAGCTCACAAGTACAGGCAGCAAGAAGAGGCTACTTAAGAGCAGTGCAGGGAGTGAGAGGGGGGAGTTGAGTTTGGTGCAGTTTGAGTACAGCTGAGTTTATGCAATTCTGTTCTGTTTGTGCAGTCAGTGCAGTTCAGTTTGTGGAGTACACAGGCAGTTTTTCCAAGCAGAGCAAATCAGTGAGCAGCTGAGAGAAGCTAGTTTGAATCAGTCATCTGGGAGAAGAGTTTTGAGCAAGAACAGCTGAGTTGAACTAGCCAGAGTTCAGAAAGCACTAGAAAGAGTGAGCTTAATTCAGCAGTAAGTCTTGAAGGCTGAATACATTCTAGGCCTAGATAAGATTGTACGGAGCCTGGAAATTGAAGTCTTACAGAAGATTAGATTGTATGGAGGCTAGAAGCTTCCAGGCCTAGCAGAGAACAGAGGTAGATATGCTCTGGGCTCAGCCTGAACCCTGCATTCATAAAGCTTGGGTGTGGCTCTCATCTCATCTACTCACCAGAGAAAATAAAAATATTTACATTTTCTGATCTCAGAAGATGGCCAGCTTGATTACTCCCTTTATATAGGGAAAGTATTGAACTTTTTACAGTGGGAAACCAGCACTCTATTACTCTTATGGATGATGCTTTCATCTGTTTACCTTTCAAGTGGTATAATGCTATTATAGGCTTTGCTACATCTCTACCACACTGGTATCAAAAGCAGGTATAACTGTCTTTGTTTTGATTTCCTGTGGCCTTGCACATTTTTTACACTCTTGATTCCGAATGCTTAAGAAATGTATATCAAGGCCGGGTGGTGGTGATACACGCCTTTAATCCCAGCATTTGGGAGGCAGAGGCAGGCAGATTTCTGAATTCGAGGCCAGCCTGGTCTACAGAGTGAGTTCCAGGACAGCCAGGCTACACAGAGAAACCCTGTCTTGAAAAAAAAAAAAGAAGAAGAAGAAATGTATATCAAGTAAATGAATGAAAGAATGAGACCAAAGGTTTATAGATTATTTATACACTATCATACAAATTTGGCTCAGCAGCTACTAGCATATTGACTAGCTGCCAAGATGCATAGATCTTTTTTTTGGGGGGGGTGGGTTCGAGACAGGGTTTCTCTGTATAGTCCTGGCTGTCCTGGAACTCACTCTGTAGACCAGGCTGGCCTCGACATAGATCTTAATATGTGTTTTTTGAGAAACTTGTCAGGGACATTAAGGGAGGCAGAATTTGCTCTCAGTCACACTGACAGAAAAAAACAAAAACAAAAAACCCAACAAAACAAAACCCCAACAACTAGTAGGGTTGCTAGGGAGAAAAGAAAAAAAAACTATAGAAAACATAATGGTAAAAGTTATTTAGCATAACTACAGTCATGCTTACACTCCAATAGCCTTTCAGGCAACTTTGTACATTGTGGTGCAATAACTGTTCTTTCCCAGTCTTGCTTAGCTGTCAGTGCTTAGAAGCCATGTGACTGCTAAAAGCCTGCAGGAGGGTTGAGGGGGAAACCAGTTCATCAACCTTGAGATCTAAAATAGTCTTTCAGCAAAGACTAGTTATTACAGGTGCTTCCATTATCACCTGGCATCTATGTCTCTGTGTGTAAATTTCCATATTCACTCTCTCCATGCCTGGGGCTCTAGATTGAATTTCACCTTCGCCTGGACTGTGACCTTCTACTCAGCTTATTTTGTGAACTCCCTTTCTAGAGAGGAAAGAGTGCTCTTTTTTAAAGAGAATGCACAGGGTCATTTGTTTGCTTACACCTCTTTAGGATGGTAATATACCTGATACCCTGAAATGTGAGTTCAAACTCCACCAGTTTTTAGTACTGTCACCCTCAGCAAATAATGAATTTTCTAGCCTCATATTTTTACTCATAAAATGGTGATGATGCTCAGTTATTACAACTTCAGATAACATTCATTAGTTTAACATATAGTTAGCATGTATGTTAGTCTGCATCATACTTAGTGTTCGGCAAAAAGAGATAGCCACTATTTCTTTCCTGGACACATCCTACCTACTAGATCTGCTCATTCTGGACATTTTTCTTTTTTGGAAGCAAGCCCACCGTTCCTAGGCAGTTTTGGCTAATTTCTTAGAGAGGAACCACAACAAGAAGACTCTCTTCTTGCACACTTCTCACTATCTCTTTCAACAAGTTTTTTTCTGATTCTCTGGGTTGTTAAGAAAAGATGTTAGCTTTAAAAATCTAGGTGGTGGCAAGCTAAACTAGCTTTAGAAATCATATAGTTTTATAAATGGTTTGAACAAATTTGGCTAAAATAAAAGTAACTACTCTGGAAGAGTCAGTGTTTGTTATGTATTTAGTTTTTGAGACAGAGCCTTCCTATGTTTTCTAGGCTGGCCTCAAATTTGCAATCCTCTTGCCTCAGCCTCCTAAGGCGCATCCCTGGCTTTCATTTATCTTGAAATTGTAAGAATGTATATCTTTTAAAAATTGAGCCTTTGTACAGATTATTAGAAATTAGGTAGAAAATGTGAGTTTTTCAGTATTGTTTATATAAGAGCTATCTGATTCAAATTATTTTTAATCCTTGTAATCAGGTATAAAATGTGGATCATCTTGAAAACTGCTTTTGTATTTAGTATTTATTCATTCATCCAATAACTTAGGGTTTATTATGTATAAGTACAGAAGTAGGTAGAGACTGTTGCTGGTTAATTTTTAAATATATTTTTTATCACTAATTTTCAATTATTAAATGCATGAACATTCTCATCTATCTGTTTCCTTTCCTCCTTTTAAATTAAAAATTAGAGAAAAGCAAGCAGATGAAATTACAATTGTACTTAGGCCCTAAGTTTGTTTTGTTTGAAGCTTGTGTCTATATGTGTGGGATGCTATATGCCCATGTATGTGTACACAAGTGTATCTTTTTGGTGTTTCCCTCCATTATTCTCTAGCTAATTTTTAGAGCTTTCATATTGAAAAGAATTTATTCAGTTTGATATCAGAAGCATAAACTAAAACAGCAAGTAAGATAGGGTTTTTTTTTGTTTTTGTTTTTTGTTTTTTTGCCAGTTAGATTTAAAATGTGGGAAGACTACTTATCTTCAGTTCTAACAATGATGCAGGAGAAAGTAGCATTTTGGTATATTGCTGACCATACTGAAAGTCATCCGGCTCTGTCAAAACTTAAAATATATGTACTCTGGAAAAGTTGTTACATGCAAATCCAAACATAATATGAAATTATATTTAAACAACATTATTTGAAGGACAAAGAGAAAACGGATTCTGAATTTCAATAGGAAAATGGGTGAATATATCACACATAGTACATCCATAAGAGGAAATGTTTTTGAGGCCTACACATGTAGAAAGGAATATTGCTGTGTATAGAATATTATAACGCGTACATACATACAGAGCATGTAAGAATATATCCTTACTTGTTGATATTGTTTAGGTAGAAATTAAGAATTAAGGAAGATATAAATTAATACTTCAAAAAGATAACTTTAGTACTGGGCATCATGCACATCTTTAATTCCAGCATTTAAGAGGCAAAACTAGGTGGATCACTGTGAGTTCAAGGCCAGTCAGGCCTTCATAATGAGGTCTTTAAACTTATTTTGAGGATTCTATTTTCTATTTTCCTAGCCAATCTACACAGTAAGAACAAGCAAAAAAGATTTAACATGAAAATTAGATTTAGGATGCTTTTTTTTTCTTTTTGAGATGAGCCCTGAAGCTCATTGATTTGTCTGGGCTAGTTATCTGGCCAAGAAATTCTTGAGATCTTCCTCTCTTTAATCCCTCAATGCTGAGTTATATATGTGTACCCATGCCCTGGATGTTATCTGGGTACTGGGAATTTGAACTCAGGTCCTTTTGCTTACACATCTTCCCAGCCCCTCTATCATCACTTTAGAAAAGTTTCTTTATGGGATAGTCAATGCTATGTGCTATCCTTATTTTCCATCTGGTGGCTGGAATGTCAGAAAAATATCTGTTATTGCCCATTACCTTTTTAGATCTGGAAAAGTGATTTAAAAGTCATTTATGCTAACAGATTCATCCAATTACAATCCTTAGTAGATCTTTTACCGCACATGAAAGATCTGAGCCTGAAAACCCCTTTCCAAATACTTACGAATCTTAATGTTGAACAGGAATATCACCTAGCAGGAAAACGACTAATGTAATATTCCAAATAAAAGGGAGTTGACACTAGAAACATTAGTGAACTCAATATGTTTCAGCCAGGGACACAGGATCCACTAACGGTATGTCAGTATGACTAATCATTTTCAATACTGATATCATAATTGTGCTTTTTTTCTTTTCTTTTTTTTTTTTTAACTTTTATTGCACTATGA
>NW_022196903.1:143548654-143578997 GCF_008632895.1 Mastomys coucha
TTGATAAAAGAGTTAAAAACATCAAGCAAACCATTCAGTCTCACTCTTTGTTGTTCTCTTACAAGCCACATCCCAAGCTAATTGTCTATGTTTCTTTTGGGTTTATAAATACTTTTGAAATATATAAGCTGTTCTGAAAACCATAGTATAGTGTAAAAATATGAAATAAACAATAATACTACTAGTGAGGCTGAGATATAAGCAAGATTTCAAGACCCTTATGTTGTACATAGCAAGATACTGTCACAAACAAACAAGCTGAAAGTGTATATAAATTGTACAATGTTGGACCTATTTCTCCAATTACCAAATTAGAGAGACCATTGGATGACAATTAACAAATTTCTAATTCCTCATATTTTTGGATTTCAATTGATTAGGATATGTTGGTAATATTAATTTTCATATTAAGATATTAAGAAAAAAGTAATTGTTACTTCCTGTTGTTTTTGTTGTAAGATGTGGAATTAGATTTGTGTGGATTTGTTGAAAGATTACCTTCTTGCTTCTTCTAGGGTGTGGTTTAGCTCTTTATGTTGATGTTTTCCATCTATTATTCTTTGTAGGGCTGGATTTGTGGAAAGATATTGTGTAAATTTTGTTTTGTCATGGAATATCTTGTTTTCTCCAACTATGGTAATTGAGAGTTTTGCTGGATATAGTAGCTTGGGCTGGCATTTGTGTACTTGTAGGGTCTGTATGACATCTGCCCAGGATCTTCTAGCTTTCAGTCTCTGGTGAGAAGTCTGCAGTAATTCTGATAGGCCTGCCTTTATATGTTACTTGCCTTTTTTCCCTTACTGCTTTTAAAATTCTTTGTTTAGTGCATTTGGAGTTTTTATTATTGTGTGATGGGAGGAATTTCTTTTCTGGTCCAGTCTATTTGAAGTTCTGTAGGCTTCTTGTATGTTCATGGGCATCTCTTTCTTTAGGTTAGGGAAGTTTTCTTCTATAATTTTGTTGAAGATATTTACAGGCCCATTACATTGGGAGTCTTCACTCTCTTCTATACCTATTATCCTTAGGTTTGGTCTTCTCAGTGCGTCCTGGATTTCCTGGATGTTTTGGGTTAGGAGCTTTTTGCTTTTTGCATTTTCTTTGACTGTTGTGTCAATGTTTTCTATGGTGTCTTCTGCCCCTGAGATCCTCTCTTCTATCTCTTGTATTCTGTTGGTGATGCTTGCATCTATGACTCCTGATTTCTTTCCTAGATTTTGTATCTCCAGGGTTGTCTCTCTTTCTGATTTCTTTATTGTTTCTATTTCCATTTTTAGATTCTGGATGGTTTGGTTCATTTCCTTCACCTATTTGATTGTGTTTTCCTGTAGTTCTTTAATGGATTTTTGTGTTTCCTCTTTAAGAGCTTCTAGCTGTTTATCTGTGTTTTCCTGTATTTCTTTGAGGGTGCAATTTATGTTTTTCTTAAGGTCCTGTATCATCATCATGATAAGTGATTTTTGATCTGAATCTTGCATTTCCGGTGTGATGGTGTGTCTAGGACTTGCTATGGTGGGAGAATTGTGTTCTGATGATGCCAAGTAACCTTGGTTTGTGTTATTTATTTTCTTACGCTTGTCTCCTGCCATCTGGTTATCTCTAGTGCTCCCTGCCCTTGCTAAATCTGACTGGAGTCAGTCCTTCCTGTGATCCTGGTTGTATCAGAACTCCTCAGAGTCAGGCAGTCTCTGTGACCCTGTGATTCTGGGATCCTGTGACTCTGAGCTTGTTAGAGCACCTGGGAGTGCAGCAGCTTCCTCTGGGTGCTGTGGGACAGGGTGCAGAGCTTGCACCCAAGTTTGCTCAGGACACCAGCCCAGAGAGACCGGAAGGAACCCGAGCCACTCTGCTGGCAGAGTTCCTGTGTGCCTGGTCCCGCAGGTCCCAGTTACTCCCAGTGTTGGGTCAGATGTTGGGTCCTCCTCACCTCTGATCCTGAGAGTGTCAGAGCGCCTGAGAGTGGATGGAGCTTCCTCTGGGTGTTGTGGGACTGGCTGCAGAGCTTGTGCCCAAGGTCTGCTCAGGACACCAGCCCAGAGACCCCCCCTTTTTTTCTTTTTGTGCTTACTGTAATTGTTGGCTGGTAATTGGACAGAGATCTTCTTGATACTTTGCACTGTCATCATGACTAATCTTAATATTTTTATTTGATGCCTTAAACTTCGGATACTAAGTTACTTTAGTTTTAGGAAGAAAGTCAATATACTATACTAGGATTTCAGTAAGGAATGAACTACAGAAATTCTGAATAGTTTAGGGTTAGGGTTAGGGTTTATACTGCTCATGGAATAAGATGAAATAAAAGCAGGCAGAAATTTAAGAGGAATTGGCGATGTAGCAATAAATTGAATATTTATGAATAATTTAGTAATAAATTGAATATTTATAATTAATTTGTTTATTTCTGTTTGTCCAATTAGACTGTAGGTTCTTGTCATGAGAGGATGTATGTATTTTGTTATTGTATTACTATTGCCTAGGATATATAGGATCAAGAATAAATAGAAGGCACTGTATAAAATTTCAAAAAATGAACTTATATCTTTACCTTGAAATTTTGTTCACATTAAGTTATCCTACCCATAGTGACAAAGCTGCTGTGACTAGGGCATTGCATATACTAATGTGTTAGAATGGCAGCTCGAGTCTGGACACAGCACACACTAGGCTCAAATAGTTCCACGTGTAAAAGGTTTTACTGGGAGAGAGAAAGATGGGGGTGGTGGCAGAAAGAGAAAAGGGAAAGAGAGAGAGAGATGGGAATGCCTATATATTTATACATATATATGTATATATATATATATGTGTATGGGTGGTGACGTGGTGGTCACAGGTAAAGGTGGGAGATGAGCCCATTGGATTCTGGGAATATGGTGGCTGTTGCCTTGGCAACAGGTTTGTGATGTCACGGGCTTCAGAGGCCTGATGCCAACATACCTCCCTTCTTGTTATTATAAAGAGAAGGAAAGAAAAAGAGAGGGGAAACTAATGGTGAAAAGGGAATAAGGGCGTTATGTCTCTTAAGCTACTTCCTGCTGTCTAGGGGTTTTGTCAGTGTGGGATAGCTGATTTTCACCATCGGGATCTACTTGGTAAATGCTCACATCAGGTTCCTCTGTGGACAGCAGCTCTTCTATGGGCAGCGGCTGGTAATCCTGTTACAGGAGCTGATTAATAGTTTGGTTAGAAATTTTTTGTATTTGTCGTTGAAGAAATGTAGAAACAAGATTAAAGAGGCAGGGAGCAAATAATAACACCAGGACGATGACTTAGGAGAGGCATTACAAAAGGGAGTATCCACTTCCATATAGGATTTTTAAAAATCCCAAAACTGGAGGTCTCACACTCCCTGAAATTTTTTATGTCTAACTGTAGCTCCTGGATTTTATTTCTTACTATCCTGGATTGGCTGTCGTAGAAACAGCATTCTTCTTGGAGGAACAGGCAAAGTCTACCTTCTTTAGTTGTCAGGACATCTAGCCCCCGTCTATTCTGAAGCACCATGGCTGCCAAAGAATAGATCAACAACTCCTGTCTCCCACCTGGAATCCCATGGGTCTTGTATGTAGAAAAAAAAGTGTCTTGTGGTGTTGATAGAAGAAATGATTGGTCCATGAGCCTAGCATATGTATCCAACAAGACTAATATGGGTGGCCCCCATATTTGTCTGACCATTTTCTACAATAATCTTTTGTCTGGTCAAAGAGAAAGCAAGTATAGAGATCATAATATTTAGATGGGATTACACATACAGGAATGATAGCAATTTGGATCGGTTCCTGGCATCTGGAGCATTTTCCTGACCCTATTGGGAAAGACTTTGTTATCTGTGGGGGTTTCTTGAACCTCGAATCTCCAGATGTAAGGGCTACCCTGGATGGAAGTGATCAGCAGGAGGAGGACGAGAAACCCATGTCTAATCCAGTAAGGTCGAGCTTGGCTGCTGGATTGGAGTCTCATTTTCTGGGATTGGGGACAGGTGGGCAGTCTCGATGTCCTCCAGAGCTTAACAGAGCACACTGTCCTCTTAGGGTCGATGTGTATGAAGAAGAATCATTTTTAGGTAGAGGAATGAAAGGTTTGAGGTGAGACAGATGGATCCACTGAGAGAGTCCCTCGAGTTTAGCAGCTATAGGGGTCACGAGAATTACCTTAAAAGGGCCCTGCCATTTAGGGGAGAGTGGTGAGGGCTGATGACCTGTAGAGGATAGAGGGACTTGGTCTCCAATGTTGACAGGCGGTGGACAGGAGACAGTGTGTGGCCACAGAAGATGGTGGTCAGCAAAGTTCCATAGGAGAAAATGGAGGTGGCAAAGTAATAGGGTAAGTAGATGGTCTGGGAGGGGAGAGCATTTAGGTGAAAGACCAGGAGTTAGAACTGGATGTCCATACAAGGGGAGAGATGAGGAGAGGTCGCCTGGGGAGAGCTCATAACCTGAAAAGGGCCAGAGGTAGGAGTTTTACCCAATCAAGGTGAAATTCCTGTGACAGCTTAACAAGAGTGGTTTTAGTGGGGTTTTTTGTTTTTTTGAGACAGGGTTTCTCTGTATAGCCCTGGCTGTCCTGGAACTCACTCTGTAGACCAGGCTGGCCTCAAACTCAGAAATCTGCCTGCCTCTGCCTCCCAAGTGCTGGGATTAAAGGCGTGTGCCACCACCGCCCAGCAACAAGAGTGGTTTTTAAAGTGTGGTTAGTTCTTTCTACCTTACCTGAAGATTGAGGGTGGTAAGGTGCCTCGCGGGGTCTCTGTTCCGCGGGACAAGAGATTCTGGCCAGGTGGGCACGGGATTCGGCTTTGACAGACTACACACGGGTGGTGTAAAATCTGAGTGTATTTTTCAAATATAGAGTCAGGTTTAAATAGTCCATACAGAAAGGTTTGAAAAAGTCAGATGATACAATGATCAAAATACATCAAAACAAAGTACAAGTACATAGCTCTATGTTAAGAACACAATGAGTCAGGCAACAAAGTAAATACATGTTAATTTAGCAGGAACTAAACAAGGATTACAATCTGAAAGGAAGCTTAGCTCTGACCAGAATCACCTGGCTTCTAAAAAGCAGATAACAGCTCCTCTTCAGCTTGTTGCTATGGTTACAGACTGGGTAGGCCCAGATAAGTTTTTCAACCAAGTTGCTTTTCTGGGCCAGTGGGAGCTAGCCCCAGGAAACACCTGCTAGGCTAGTTCCTAGGAGTGATTCAGCTGCAAATCTAATATGGCTTGCCTAAGTTAACTAAGAATGAGGATTTCACCTGATCTTGCCCTGGGATAGTTTGCTTATTCTGTAAGCTTTTATGCCTTACAATGCTGGAGGCTATTAGTATGAATGACTTAACATTCCAAGCCAGGGTTTGACTAAGAAGTTAGAACATTGATGAAGGTCAGAAAACAAAGTCCGAATTTTCTTTTGTTAGCTGTGAAGAAATGATATCTTGGTGAGTTCCTAGCACACAAGTACGAAGACATATCTGAGCCACCTCTGAGTTTGGGGTGCCAGGCGTCAATGCGGAGGCAAGAGACTGACTTTCCTTGAAGTTTTCGCCCCAAATACCGCCATCACGCAAGTGTGCATGGCAGTAAGGAATGTGAAAATGCCAGAGGATGAGGGCCTGAGGCAATGTGCCCTCCTGAATGTGTGAAGGATGAGGTAATAGTTCCTCTAAAGTTTCAGTGCAGGAGTGAGATAGGGAGTAGTCAGTATTAGGTCAAGGAAGAAGATTGCAAATATTAAGAGGCAGGAATGATTGGACTGTGAGGTGGAATCTTCTATTAGAGCTACCTAAAGAGAAAGAACCCTGGAGGGAGGTAGAGTTTGTAAGCCTTTATAATTTGGAGTTGTGACAAGTTATGAAAAGGGGAGACAGTTATAGGTGACCCAAAGGTTAGTTTTTTTGACTCTCGAATAAGGAGTTCAGCGGCTGCTAAGGTACAGATACAAGGTGTCCATCTCTGGATGGTTAGGTCTATTTTTTTTGATAAGTATTCTACAGGTGCAAAAGAGGGTTCCAGTTGATGACCTAAAAGACTCCAAGGGCAAATCCCTCTTTTTCAGTTACATAGAGGGAAAAAGTGATGTAAAGCTGGGGCCTTAAGGAGAGCCTGTTGAAACTTTTGAAAGGGCTTGGTAATAGGTTTGAGAATAGGTTCGTAGGTAGGATCTGCTGAGGGAAGTAAGATTTTCCTCCTACCCTGACAATAGGAAAATGAGGAGAAGTGGGTCCCCAAAACTCTGTCAGGACTGAGTAAGTGGCTCCAGTGTCCAAAAGGAAGGAGATGGGCCACTCACATACTGTGGTATCTATCTACCTGGGGCTCTCCCTGCTAGTGATGGTAGTAGTCGGGTCAGGGGAGTTCGAGCCTCCTCAGTTGGTTATAGCCAAGCCTAGGAGATCAGTTGGAGGGTTATCTGGGAGTGATGACCCCCTGTTCTGGGTAACATGAGGGCAATTGACAGCCCAGTGTCCTCTCGATGGCACCCAAGGCATGGCCCCTTGGCTTGTAGAAGTTAGGGCAGGCTTTTGCCCAATGACCTTTTTGACCAATTTGTAGCAGGTAATCTGGTGGTCTCTGAGTCTTAGAAGACCATGAGTCTGGTGCAGTGGCTGGGGCTGGTAAGACAGCCTTTGACAGCATATAGTATTTTTATTTGCGGATGTTGTCATCTCTCCCATAGTACACTTTGAAGGCCAGAGCTAAGACTTCTGCCTGTGAAGTTAGGGGTCCCCTTTTCAGTTTTTTAAGTTTAGCTCATATGTTAGGTAGCTCTGGGAGAAGAAGTAGGTCATCAGAAGTTGTTTACCTTCTGGGTTTTCAGGGTACAGATTGGTATGCTGTAATATAGCCTTTGTAAGGTGTTCTAAAAATTGAGATGGATTTTCCTGCTTGTCCTGGACAATCTTGGAGTTTTTCAAAATTTACTGGCTGTAAGGCTGCTTTTCTAAGACTGGTCAGAAAGCATGTAATAAGCCTGTCTCTGGCTAAACTACCACCTGTGGAATTATAATTCCACCAGGGATCCTGGTCCAGCACTATCTCAGAGCCAATTGGGTATGTACTGTCTGTTTAGTGAATTCCATCTACATGCACTCTTGCCTCTTCTCAAACTCATCTGTGTTCATCAGGAAGTAAATTATTAGTAAGAATCATGTGAACATCATGGGAAGTCAAGCTATAAGATTGAGTGATATACTGGAACTCTTTAATAAACTTGGAAGAGTTAGAAGTATAGGAACCCAGACTACTTTCTACTTGAGAAAGTTCACTAAGTAAGAAAGGATCATGTGCTCTGAGAAGGCCATCTACCCCAGCAACTTCCCTTAGAGGAAGGATCATTGCTGGGTCAGGTGTCTCTGGGGAGGAAGGACTTGGGGGTTTGACTATGGCCTTAGAGCAGGTGACATGAGGAGTGAAGGTAGCTGCCAGTGGGGGTGTTTGCAGCGACCTACAGCTGGCACAGAAGAAGGGGAGGGGTCTGGAGAGGTAGAGCTAGCAGGCTCTTGGGTATACTGGTGAGGAGAAATTGAGGCAGCAGTTTAGGTCTGTGGTGAAAAGGAGGTGGTTCATTAGCTGGATCTAGCATTGTAGCATCATCTAGCAGAGGTTGTATAGATTTCATGGCTAAAAGAAGTTGGGATGGGGAAGTTGGGCTGGGGAACAAGAAGAGCACAGGGAGAGATTGGAGCGAAGATAGATACAGTAGTGGCTGTAAAATGCCAACCCCTTAGTCCCTAGAAAAAGCTGGCCAGGCCCTATCTGGAAAATTAGAGGCCCTCCCTTTGATTGATCCTACCAATTATTATGCTGGTGTCTGTGCGAGAATTATAGCAGACTGGTAAATAGAAATGTGAAACTGAATGTGTAGGTGTGGGCCTGGGCAGAAGCCAGCCCCACAAGATACACCAGAGGGCCACAGCTCACGTGGTAGCAGTTAATATGGCTCAGCAACTCTGTGATTCTCATAGCCACCAGCTGAGGGGGCTGTGAAAGTGAACTTGCGGCAGCTGCAGTTGCCAGTTTGTAGTGTGGCCGGTCCACGTGGCTGTGATCTTGTTGACAGAACCAGGGTTTCGGCACCAAATGATGCGTTAGAATAGCAGCTTGCGTCTGGACACAGCACACATGAGGCCCAAACAGTTCCACAAGTAAGAGGTTTTATTGGACAAGAGAGAGACATGGGGTGGTGACAGAAAGAGAGAGGGAGAGAGATGGGAGGGGCGTTCTCCATATAGATATGGATGGAGATGTGGTAGTCACAGGTAAAGGTGGGAGGTGAACCCAATGGATTCTGGGAATATGGTGGCTGTTGCCTTGGCAACAGGTCTGTGAATCCTGCCTATGTGATGTCACGGGTTTCGGAAGCCCTGATGCCAACATATACTGATGCTGGTTCCCTAACTACTCCATGTCTGCTACAATATGCATTAGGTGATGGGTGCTTTTCGTCATTGCCTCCAATACCACTGAAATTAGGGAATGGACATCCACAACTTCTGATAACACTGTCTTGAAGAAGGAAAAGTATCTAAATGAACATACTTTATAGCAGAAACTACAATACTTCTAGAAGTATGTTTGATTGGTAGATTTCATTTTGCTTAATCTTCCTTTTTATTGAAAATAGATTTCACATAACATACCCTCTCACTCTTCTCCCAGTTCCTCCCTACCTCCCCTCTTATCCGAATCCACCCCCTTTCTGTCTCTCATTAGAAAACAAACAGGTTTCTAAGGGATTTGAGGTAGGGTTTCTCTGTGTAGCCCTTGCTATCCTGGAACTCACTCAGCCTGTAGACCCAGGCTGGCCTCGAACTTAGAAATCTGTGTGCCTCTGCCTCCCAAGTGCTGGGATCAAAGGCATGTGCCACCATAGCCCAGCGACAGATGATTCTTTAAAGACTCCTAAAGATGAAAAATCTATTAACACTGTAGGAAATAATCTGATTATTGGGGGGAAATCCAAGAAGCAAAATGAATTTTAGGTCACAGGAGCCAATTGTCAGTATTTTTATCACATGAATTGTTTTAATTTTCAAGATTGGAATCTTTCTTTTATCTGTTCCTCTTGGTTTATTATTTCTCTTTTATTGTATTTGCTCTTTATAAGTTGCCTCTAATGCTTTCTGGAATAGTGTGTGATATAAACTCAATAAATAAAAAAGTCTAAATGACTTATGAATAAAATCTTGGGATAGAGCCTAAATATTACTTATAGAAAGATTTGGTTTTTTATTTCTATAGAAACATCATTTGCTCATTTTCTTGTATCATACTTTGTTCTTTAGAGGTTACAGAATTTTTATACAACTCATGGATTTGTGTTTATAGGAGGTGAATAGTGAATGCCTTGCAGGAGGAGCTGCAGTGGGCAAGTGAGCTTCCTGGAGATGACCCACCATTTTGCACAGCTATGATGGGTGAATCCTGGAAAGGCATGGCTCCAGGAGCTTTGCCCCAGCATTGCTTCTGGCTGCTGATGTACCTTCTCATGCATTTCATTGCTGTATCCTCATTTTTCTGACACAGTATGATTAGACAATGAAAGATCCTTTCTGCCTATAGTCTGTTATAATTGATTCCTAGGTATTAGCCAACCCTATGAGCAAATTTCCTGCAGATCAACATGAAGATGAACTTTCATGGAATAATGCTGTTTAGATTAATTGGTTTTATAGAATTTCTGATTTGTTTCTAATAATCAGTTCTTCTGATGTCTTCTTCAATGACTTGAAGTTTTTATTATACAAGTATTTCTCTCACTTAGTTGAGTTACCCCCAATATATTTTATATTATTTGAGGCTATTGTGAAAGGTGTTGTTTCTTTGATTTCTTTCTCTAATTATTTATCATCTGTGTATAAGAATTCTACTGATTTTTGTGAGTTAATTTTGTATCCAGCTACTTTGCTGAACATGTTTATCAGCCCTGGGAAGTTTCCTGATGGAATTTTCCATCTTACTTATGTATATAATATAATCTGCAAATAAAGATACTTTGAATTTTTCTTTCCAATTTGTATCCCCTTGATATCATTCAGTTGTCTTATTGCTTGAGCTAAGACTTCAAGTCCTATATTGAATAGGTATGGAGAGAGTGGAAAACCTTGTTTTATTCCTGATTTTTGTGGAATTTCTTTGGATTTATCTCTATTTGATGTTGACTATAGACTTGCTATATACTGTCTTTATCATGTTTAGGTATGTCCCTTGTATCTCTCAGGGACTTTTATCATGAAAGGATGTTAGATTTTGTCAGAAGCTTTATTTTTATTTTTATTTTATTTTTTATTTATTTATTTTTTTGATCTAATGAGATGATCATGAAGTTTTGATCTTTTGGTTTGTTTATATGGTGGATTTTTTATTTATGTATGTTGAACCATCTCTGCTTCTGGCATGAAACCTACTTGAACATAGCAGATAGTCTTTTTTATGTGTTTTTGGATTCAGTTTGCAAGTATTTTGTTGAGTGTTTTTGCATCTATGTTCATAAAGGAAATGGTCTGTAATTTTATTTCTTTGTTGGGTCTTTATGTGGTTTGGGTATAAGGGTAATTATGACTTCATAAAATGATTTTGGCAGTGTTCCTTCTGTTTATAGAACAGTTTGAGTAATATAGGAATGAACTCTTATTTGAAAGCCTGGTAGAGTTCTGTGCTAAAACCATCTCTCCATGGGCTTTTTTGGGGGTTGGATGGGAGTCTAGAGATTTAATGATTGCTTCTACTTTACTAGGAATTATAGGTCTGTTTAAATTACTCATCTGATTTTGATTGAACTTTGGTGTATATATCTAGAAAATTATCCATTTCTTTTATATTTTCCAATTTGGTGGAGCACAGCACAGATTTTTAAACTATGTCCTTATTTTTTTTTAAAGATTTATTTATTATCATACATAAGTACACTGTAGCTGTCTTCAGACACATCAGAGTGTGTCAGATCTCATTACAGGTGGTTGTAAGCCACCATGTGGTTGCTGGGATTTGAACTCAGGACCTTTGGAAGAGCAGTCGGTGAGCCATCTCACCAGCCCAACTATGTCCTTATTATCCTCTGGACTTGCTCTTTGTTTGTTGTTATATCCCTTTTCATTTCACTCTATCTTTTCTTTAATTTGGATAAGGGTTTGTCAATCTTATTGATTTTTCTGAAATAACCAATTCTTCATTTCATTAATTTTTTTTTGCATTTTTTGTTTTGTTCTAGAGATTTCAGGTATTCTGTTATGTTGCTAGTATGAGATATTTGTTTGTTTGTTTGTTTGTTAGGCACTTAGTGCTATGAACTTGCCTCTTAGAAATGCTTTCATTGTATCCCCTAAGTTTGGGATGTATAAGCACATATGTTGTGCATTCCTTTCTAATCAATTCTAGAAAGTCTTTAAGTTCTATCTTGAACTTTTATCTTTTATTCAGTAGAGAGTCAGTTTTCATGAGTTTCTGAGCTTTCTCTTGTTATTGATATCCAGCTTTAATCTGTGGTGGTCTGTTAATGAGTTATTTCCATTTTCTTGTATCTGTTGAGACTTGCTTTTCTAAGGGATGCTGAGAAGAAAGTATATTCTTTTGTGTTTGGATGACATGTTCTGTACATATCTGCTAGGTCCATTTGGTTTATAATGTCAGTTAGCTCTCTGTTCAGTTTTTGTCTATCTGTTGGTGAGAGTGGAGTGTTGAAGTCTCCCTACCACTATCAGTGTGTGAGAGTCAATATGTGATTTAAGCTGTAGTAGTGTTTCTTTGACACAGTTGGGTGCCTATGTGGTGAATAAATGTTAAGAATTTCATTGTCGTTGGGCAGTGGTGGCACACACCTTTAATCCCAGCACTTGGGAGGCAGAGGCAGGTGGATTTCTGAGTTCAAGGCTAGCCTGGTCTATTGAGTGAGTTCCAGGACAACCAGGGCTATACGGAGAAACCCTGTCTCGGGAAAAAAAAAAGCTAAATCAGCTTACTTCTTAGATTCATTTGCTTGGAATATCTTTTTTCTATCATTTTTCCCTTTTTGTTTCTGTGTGTATGTGTATGTGTGTGTGTGTGTGTGTGTGTGTGTGTGTGTATGTATATATATATATATATATATGTATATATTATATATATGTATATCAGGGTTAGGATTAGGGTTATACAGACACACAAACACATATACATGCATACATACATATATATATATATATAATTATTAACATTTATTCCTAAAATAGATAAATAATGAGAAATTTCCCTCTAAGGAAAAAAAATCAAGATAAAGATGTCTGCTTACTGATGGCCGAAATTTAATGTCCTCCTGAGTAGGGGGAGCTTAATACATTGCAGCTCTGTTTAGTACACTGTCAGTACTAATACACACATTGCTTGGTGGCTTTTAACTGTGTAAATGATAAGTATAGAATGATCAGCTATCCAGAAAGAAAGAAGCACATGGCTAGTGAGGTACCCTAGTTAACTGAAGTTACAGGAGCTGAATTTGTGAGAGGCAGTAGATAGTTTACTTTTATACCAGTCTTTCCTATACCATTTCATCTTCTAAAGGTGTAACAAATTCCTCTTATTCTTGCTGGGAAATAAGATATATTCATCCTTCAGGGCTTTGGTGAATGATTAGTTTGCAGAAGGCTCTAACGTGGGTAGGACCCATTCATTTCTTTTGTGCTTATCCTGTGGCAGGCCCAGCTCCAGCATCAGGATTCACTGATAAATAGGATACAGGAAATCTTTGCTCTTGAGGTACTTAGCAATCTCAACATTAATTACATTGGTTTCCATTCCATACTGTGCATAGTCTAAGTCATCCTTGATTCAGCTTCTTTTCTTTGAGTAGGTATTTTTAAGTTGTTAAACCATCCCCATTTTGATAGACAGCGTATGTCACAAATACCAGTAGTCTAAAATGCTTGAGTTCACCCTGTTCAGTTCTCAGTTGTCCAGCCATCTATCCTTCTCTGATAGCTTAGCTTTAGGTGACTGTCATCTACCATGACTCCCAGTTATACCTAAATTTTTACTTGGATTCCTTAAAACTATACCGTGACAACCTACCTGGTAGCCATCTCCATATGTACTGCTAAAGCTTTTGTCCATTTAGCTCTCAACTGATAGAATTTCAGTTTGGGTGAGTTACCTAGTAAATGATTTCTTGGGGGTTGGAGAAGAGAGAAAAAAAAGCCTGTTGGTTATGCTCACATAAAGTTTAATTTTTCTTTAATTTTGTTTGTTTTCCCACAAATACAATAGCTCAAAGATAGATTATAACATATCCAAAGATAACACTTCTTCAACCCAAACTTGATTTTTTTTCTCCTATATGGAGTATCAAGCTTGGATGCCACTGTAATTTTCTTCTTGGAAAAAAATTATTCAAATGTATGTAGTTAACAGATGTATTTACCTAAAGTGTCCTAAGAACTTACATACTTTTATATACTTACTTGAAATAAATATTGATGGGATAAATGAATATAAAATTTTCAGGAACTGTTTATTCTACAAGTCTTAACCAAAACGTCCAGAGACTATTTTCATATGAAAACAGAAAACAGAAGTCTAGTGTACTTATTCCCACAGAGCCTTCACATTCTGAACATATTTTAATCTTGTTTATGGCATAAATAAAAATGCATCATCACATTTTTTTCTTTTGGTTGTTCTTTGTTTCCCCTATGACTTCATAGAAGTTCTTTGTTATGGACTTCACTGTAGTTTTCCACTCAGAAAAAGTATGTAAATATATATAATTACCAGATAAATTTACTTAAAATTTCTTAAGAACTTGCATAGTTTTACATTTACTTGAAATAAATAATGATTGGATAAATGGATATGAATCTTCAGGAATTATTTATTTTACAAATTGTCTCAATATCAAGAGATCATTATTCCCTTGCTTGTCTTGAAAATAGCTTTGCTTTCTATACCTTTAAATTTTTAAATGTTTTAATATAAAATGTACAATAATTATACAGTCAAATGAATTTAATTTTTTATTTCCAATCTATTTTCTATTTTATGACAGGAGTTAAATTAAATGTAAAACTCTTGAATTGTATTTTCTAGTTAAATTTACTGTAAATTATGCTTTATTTTATGAAATTATGGTTTATTTTCTTATAATTGAATAACCAATTATATCATAATTAAATATCCTACCATTTGAAATTTGATGACTTGCTGGCGCACACCTTTAATCCCAGCACTTGGAGGCAGAGGCAGGCAGATTTCTGAGTTCTAGGCCAGCCTGGTCTACAGAGTGAGTTCCAGGACAGCCAGAGCTACACAGAGAAACCCTGTCTCGAAAAACCAAAAAAAGAAAAAAGAAAAAAAAAATGAAATTTGATGACTTACCATGTCTGTCTATATTCACATCTTTTCCTAGATTTTCTCTGCTCCAATGATTTATTTATTGTAGAGTATCATATTTAAAAGCAATGATTCTGATAGAAAATTTTAAAATAACAACGATTTTATTTTTCTTGTTTTAAATATAATTATCTAGTTATTTTCAAATTTTTGTTTTTAAAAATTTTAAATTATTGTTTTATGAGTGTTTTGCCTGCATATATGTATGTGCACCACGTGTATGCCTGGTGCTTGCTGAAGTCAGAGAGGGTATTATCTTGGGACTGGAGTTATAGACACTTATGAGCCACCATATGGGTGCTGGAAATCAAACACGAATTCTTTTCAAGAGGAACAAATGCTCTTAACCATTGAGTCATCTCACATATTTTTAATATGTGAAATTATAAATCATTTGTTATTGAAATTCTAAATGGAATAAAATCTTCTGATTCAAAAATGTAGAATTTACTTTCATTTACCCAAATCCTCATGTTTTTCTCCTTCTTTCTTTCTTTCTCTCTTTCTCTCTTTCTTTCTTTCTTTCTTTCTTTCTTTCTTTCTTTCTTTCTTTCTTTCTTTCTTTCTTTCTTTCTTTCCTTCTTCCTTTGAGTCAGGTTCTCTATGTATTCCCAGCTAGTCTAGAACTCACCATGTAGATCAGGCTAGCCTTGAACTCACAGGTATCTTGTTTACCTGCTCTGTCAGATTAGTGGCATGCACCAGCATGCTGGGTCTTACTTTTTTTTTTTTTTTAAAGATGTATTTATTTATTTTACGTATTTGAGTACACTGTCGCTATACAGATGGTTGTGAGCCTTCATGTGGTTGTTGGGAATTGAATTTTAGGACCTCTGCTTGCTCTGGTCAGCCCTGCTGACTCCGGTCAACTCCTCTTGCTCAATCCCTGCTCATTCTGGCCCAAAGATTTATTTATTATTATACATAAGTACACTGTAGCTGTCTTCTGACACACCAGAAGAGGGCGTAAGATCTCACTATGGGTAGTTGTGAGCCAACATGGGGTTGCTGAGATTTGAACTCAGGACCTTTGGAAGAGTAGTCAGTGCTCTTACCCGCTGAGCCAGCCCTTACTTTTTTTTTTTTAAATATGGGTTTTATGGGTTTTAAAAAATGTAGAACATAGCTAGGCAGTGGTGGTGCACACCTTTAATCCCAGCACCTGGGAGGCAGAGACAGGTGGGTTTCTGAGTTTGAGGCCAGCCTGTCTACAGAGTGATTTCCAGGACAGCTATACAGAGAAACCCTGTCTTGAATTCCCTCCCTCCACCAAAATGTAGAACATAAATATATACATATTATTATATGTATACATATAATAATACAATAATTCAGTAATAATGCTGAATGTATATACAAAATGCTTAATATATAATATATACACTAATATATATAAAACATATATAATATATACTAACCATTTTGTATTTTTATGTCAATGGGATTGAAGATAGTTTTATTTCTACCTGTTATTAATATAATAAAAATACATTTTTTAACCTTTTACTTTACTGCATTTTTACATGGCATGGAACTGATTAAGGAGACACAGAAGAGTTGAGTTTTTTAAAAAGGAAGGAATACATTAACTGATTATATTTGCATAGAACAGTAGTTATTAAAAAGATCTATAGGGCTGGAGAGATGGCTCAGTGGTTAAGAGCACTGTCTGCTCTTCCAGAGGTACTGAGTTCAATTCCCAGGAACAACATGGTGGCTCACAACCATCTGTAATGAGATCTGATGCCCTCTTCTGGTGTGTCTGAAGACAACTACAGTGTACTCAAGCTGGATTATTTTATATTCATATGATTTTGTGATTATAGACTGTTTTACTTTGTTTTATAACCATAAAGGAGAAATGAGAAGTTATTTCTACCAGTATGAATAAAACAACAGTTATGTCCCTTCAAATAAACTGTACTTTTCTTGGAGTAGCTGTAATTTTATGAACATTGATCATCACTTTAATTAGATGAAAGAATAGTTGAGGATAGTAGTCCCTTCTTCAGAACCCATTGAATTCATTGATTCATATTATACAGAGGTCAGATTGCATGTGGCACTGATGAGAGAGACACAGCACAACATACAGAGAGGGCATGAGTATACAAGAATAGAAAGCCCTGGTGAGAGTCTCCTCTATTTGACTTCAGTTCTTGTCAACTCTGTGACAGCTAAATAGACACGGTCATGATTGTTACTAGGGCTAAGTTACAGTTTTAATGAAAATGCTTAAAGCCAAGAAGGGTAGGACCAGTGTAGAAGAGGATGAACTTCTTTGTTAGGTGAGAAAATTAGATTCTAATTTACATGCTTGATTAAGCTTTGACTTGTTTAGATTTGATTACCTTTTCTTTACTCCAAGATGTCCTGTCTGGTGGATGGACCAAAGAAGTAGGAATCTATGACGGCAATATTAAAATTCAGGCAGAGCTAGGTGTGTGGGGTAGCTCATTAATCTCAGCACTTGGGAAGCAGACGTAGGTGGATTTCCATGAGTCCAAGTCCAGCATTGTCTACTAACAAGTTCCAGGTCAGCCAAAGCTCTGTTGAGATGCCCTAACTCAGAAAAACCACCATTACCATCATTATCATTATCATTGTCATTATCATTATCATCATTATTATCATCATCAGCAGCAGCAGCAGCAGCAACAACAACAAATGAAGAAAGAAAAAAGAAAAAGAAAAAGGGAAAAAAGTGATAAAACAAAACAAAAACACAGGCAGGAGGTTGCTTGCTGGTTCTAAGTAGTTTTCAGATTTATACAGGAACCTGGTAGCTGGGTGGACTGATAGATAAAAATAGCTGCTCCTCCAAGGCTGATGTGCCAGAAATCTTTTTAGAAGCTCACTCAATCCAGTACCTTCTGCTACTATGACTGAAGCTTGGACATAAAATATTCATTGAATATTTCACTGGGGTTCACTTATTACTGGGGAGAATATGCTGTTTCTTGGTTCACACAGCATTCTGTTTTTTTTTTTCTTTTTTTTACTTAAGCAGTCTTTAATGAAAGCCATGCATGAGATGTCTCTACGCCTGCATCTTCTCCATTGTTTCTTCCTTATATTTGCCCTTCTCCTTTTCTACTTGTTGGGACTTGGCTTTCCTCTCCAGGATCTTCTTAAGGTCCTTGTCCAGCTTTAACCTGGTGATAACCACCTTGCTGGGGTGGATGCCCACATGGACAGTTGTGCCATTAGCCTTCTATTGCTGGACTCGTTCAGTGTAGATGACGTATTTCTTCCTGTACATTTGGACCACCTTGCCAATCTGCTGGCCTTTGTAGTGTCCTCGAACAACCTGAACTTTATCATCCTTTTGAATGGGCATAGACCGAACATTATACTTCTGTCTCAGCTCTTTGGAAAGAGGGGAAGATATGATCTTCCTCCTAATGTGAGAAGGTGCATTGAAATGCCATTTGCGGATCTTGCTTCAGTCAGAAGTCATGAAGGGATTGAACTTCATTTTGGCAATTCCCCCAATGGCCACCTGTTTTCTTTTTTAATGAGACCGAGTCTCATTATAAGGCCGAGTCTGGCTTAGAACTTGTGATCCTTCTGTTCCACACGTCTGAATGATATGATTGCAGGCATGTACCACCATGTGTGTAGTAATCCCGTTGTGGAGTATCCACTCAAGAAGACTGTTAGGACATGGGTATAAGCAAATAAAAGTCTTTATAAATGGCAATTATACTGGGTGTTTGGGGTCCCAGTATACCCTGGCACCTTTCTCAGGGTGAACTTTTAAGCATAGAAACCATATTTTGAGATGACATACTTCAGTTAACAAGAATAATTAGCCAGAAGTTGAACTACAGAAGCCAAAGAGCAAGGTTAGTACATTTAGAAACCTTTGCAAAACTATGGACTTTGATGGATTATGTCTTTGTTTTTGATTTGATGGGTGATTCTGTTTATGTGCTTAGTTTTATGGTGGGAATGGTGTTTCCATCATAGAATCAGTTGTGCTAAGGCCAGTGTGGGCCTATTAAGATCTAAGAGCTTGCCGAGTGGTGGTGGCGCACACCTTTAATCCCAGCACCTGGGAGGCAGAGGCAGGTGGATTTCTGAGTTCGAGGCCAGCCTGGTCTACAGAGTGAGTTCCAGGACAGCCAGGCTAAACAGAGAAACCCTGTCTTGAAAAATCTAAAAAATAAAAAATAAAAATCTGAGAGCTTATTACATTTGCCTCCCCCTTTAAATATTTTCATATATCATATTTTATTTTTTTCTAACTTACCCCTCTCAAAATTGATCAGTTTTAACAAATATTTTTGGTTTTTTGAAAACATACTTGTATACAATGTATTTTTATCATATTTCCCAACCATTCCTCCCCCTAATAGTTCTTGGATCTACCTCCCACTTCCTTCCCTAGCTCAGTGTCCTTTTTAAAAAGTACTTACCAAGTTTAGTTTGTGTTGCTATATACTAGGGCTGCTGAGCCATCCACTGGAGCATGGTTGACCAGGAGCCATACTGTTCAAGAAAACTAACTCTCTCCCCTAGAAGCTACCAACTATTAATAGCTCCTTAACTAGGGATTAGAACTTGTGAATATCCATGCCCTCCATGGTTGACCTTGTACCTGTCTTGTGCAGACAATCTCAGCTGCTATGAATTCAGGAGTGTAACAGTCCTCCCATGTCTAGAAGATACTGTTCCACTCCAGTCCTTTCCAACCTCTGGCTCTTAGAATCTTTCTGTCCCCTCTTCCTAGATGATTCCTGAGTCTTGTGTGTGTGTGTGTGTGTGTGTGTGTGTGTGTGTGTGTGTGATATAGATGTCCCATTTGTGGCTGAGCACTCCACACACACTTTCTCTTCACTTTGACCAGTGTGAGTTTCTGAAGTAACCACTGTCCACTGATCAAAGAAACTTCTTTGATGAGGTCTGTGAGCTCACCCTAGTCATGAGTTCCTGGCCAGATTTACAGTACCAGGCATGTTTTTTCTCCCACAGAGCAGGCCTTAAACCCAGATTTGTGGCACTGTTATACCCATATACATATCTTGCCACTCCGGTTGTTATTCTATCTCACACAGTTCACACCTGGGCAAGAATATTGATGACTTTTTCACCTAGTAGCATGCAGAGCACTTTCTGGTGCTATAAAAGCTAGCCAGCAGAGGGAAACTTTGAGGTCAGTAACAACTTGATGTGGTGCCTTCACCAAGAGGGCCTCAGAGCTCTGTTGGGAAAAGGAATAGCCTGTATTATTTTGGGGTCTTTGGTATCAACTACTTGAGGGAAGATAGCCTTCATCTGACACTGGACTTTATTTTACAACATATGGCTCTGGGAGGAGCATTATACTCTTTGTAAGGTAACTCCAATTAAGTTCTTTAATAATAGGTTTCGATATGCCTTTTAAAATTTCTCTAGCGTTAGCTATCCCTCCTCTCACTCCCTCTTTTGACAGAGGGGAGCTCCTTTATTTTCTTTTCCCTTTACATCTCTCTTAGACAGGGTTTCATTATGTAACCTTGTTGGTTTGGGACTTGATATGTAGACCAGGCTGATTTTGAACTCACAAAGATCCATCTGCTTCTGCCTCCTGAGTGCTAGGATTAAAGGCCTACACCACCACACCTGACTTTTTTTTTCCTATGTAAAGTAGGACACATTTGGGGAATATAAGATATTAACTAAAAAGAACATTGTATTACATAGTTTTGTAAAGGTCTCTGAAACATAAATAAATCTATAAGGATATACCCTTTTTAGAGGGCTCATTCCCCACAAGGAAGAGACTTTGCTTAGCAGTTTTCTGTGTAAAGCCATCTGTAGAGGGCAAAAAGACTTTGTGCACACAGATATGCATTAGAGAAGCCAGAAAAGTTAAACACACAGCTTATCTCTTCGGTGAAATGAGGTGTTTAGCTACCCTTCTTGGAATGCTAGGAATGATACAGTTTTACAATCCAGTGATCCTTTGTTGTCTGATGAGATAGGCTCTGCCTGTATTTCCCAGAATTTGTTTTTACTTATCCTAGACCCTTTACACCTAAGTCCTGAGCATTGCTTCTAGGCCATAAAACCATCCTTATGAGTGATATCACTTGTACTTTACAACAACCTAAATGACTTCTGTGTAATCTTAGGTCCTGGGCAATCTTAACACCCACAGGCATTATATTTATCACAGTTAAGCTCCCTAGAGCCTAAAGCTTGGGCATTATCTTTGAGTAAATAGTACCCATTTTGTGAAAGAAGCCGGATATACTTTGTAAGGAATCTCAATGCAAACATGTCTTAAATTGTGTACTTTGACTTGAGTTCATTGTTATCAGAAAATCCCTGTTTTCAAAATTGTGCTGTGCTTAAATATGGTTGAAGTAAAATGATCTGAGCCAGACTCTGGAAGTCCTGGTCCAGTGCTGATTACGACAAAATTGGGCTGAGTGAGTTTCATTCTTGTCTTTTCTGTGGATCTTTTCTCCCTGGCCTGCTGTGAAGTCTGCAGGGAACCAACACAGCCATCTGCATGTGTCTTTATAGAAACCAGGCTGTGTGTATCAAATAATAAAGCAATTCTGCGGAGAAACCCATTTGCACCAAGCCTGGATGCTGCTTTTTCCAGAAACAATTCCAAGATCTTAATCATATTTTAAATACATTGCAAAGTCAATTTCTAGATGAATTTCACAATACAAAGTAAAAGCTTTGTGTTATTGATATATTTATGATTCAGTATTAACTAAAGTTGAAACTGACAGAAAATTAGTGATTCCCTCTTAAAATAGATAGTATAAATTTTGAAGTAAATTGTTTTTCTTCCTACCCTGTGTTTAAAATCTGATATGATAAGTTGAATATTTAAAGAATATAAATCTTTGCTTCCTTATTTCCCAGTGTGTTAATTTGACTAAAATTGGGGTGATAAAATACTTTTCATAGTGATAATACTATTATTTAAAAGATTGTGGTAATTGTATATTGGGTGAGGTAATTAATATATCTGCAATAGAATGGAGAGTATTTATTTTACTTTTGTTTTGGAGATACTCTCACTTTGTAGCCTAGGTTGCTCCTAACCCTTTATCTTTCTGTGTCAGCTTCCTGAATGTTGAGGTAACAGGTATATGCTTCCACTCCTGGTTCTAAGGAGCATTTAAAATGGAGGACTTCTTTTTACACTGGGTAAAGAAGCAGAGATATGCTTAATTACAGCCCAAATTCAGACTTGATTCTCATTTCATTCATGCCTTTTATGAAGTGGCAAAGCCCATAAGTATACATACAGACTTCTATCTCTGAAACTTCAGTGTTTGGCTTTATTACTCCCCTCCATAAACTGAGTGGATTCCCTTACTAGGCCTTGTAGTCACATACATAAGGTCTTTTTCCTAATTCCGTTTTTCTGCCATGCTCATGATTGATGTCTTTCTCTCTTAGGCCTCTAAGGAATTTCAGCTGCATGCAATCTGCTATCTATACAGGCATCAGGTATACAGCCTGCTTACAGTTATGTCTTGTGACTTTTGGCTTCAGATTTTTAAAAATGCTATTCCTTGGGTGTTTTCATGTCTTCTACAGAGGATTTTCTAGGCAAGTTATTCTAGTTCTGAAATTCCAGCTTCCTAGAAGAGTCAGAAATAGAGCCTACCCCCTTTTTTAGGGAGTTATTCATCATTCCAAGATTACCCATTTATAAACATTTTATCAATGACAAAAGCAAACATTAATTGATAGTGAGTTTATAATATTTCAATTAATCTTAGAATAGTATAATTAATTAAGTTACTTTACTTTCTCAGGTCACTCTCTGTCTTTACTTTTTAACTGTTTGTTGTGATTGGTATTTATACTCTTGTTGGCATTGAAGTGTTTTGTTTTGTTTTGTTTTGTTTTATCAATTTTGCTATAGCTTTAGAGGGGAGAGTAAAAATAAAGATACTTTCAAACCAGTTTTACTCAGAAGTTAGAACAAGTAGAACCAAAAATGAACTTAGGAATACTTTTATCATTTGAAGAAATGTGCAAAGATACTAACAAAGTATTTATAGAAGGTTCTATTTAAATTTCTTTTTAGATTTATTTTGTGTGTGTGATGTTTTGCTTACATGTATGACTGTGTGCCATGTGCTTATCTGATGTCTGTGAAGGTCAGACAATAGTATTGGATCTCCTGGAATTGGAGTTGTGGATGGTTATGAATTGCTGTAAGGATGTTGGGAATTGAACCGAGGTCCTTTGTAAAAACAAGTATCCTTAACTGCTGAGCCATCTCTCCAGGCTTCAGTCCCTACTCACTCCTTTTTGATACAAAATTAACAGCCTTGTTGGTATAGAAATGTTGAACTAAAGTTTTCTATTTGTCTAGAGTAACATGCTATATTAAATATGTAAGGGTTGGTCCATATGATTTTAATTATAGAAAGCAATATACATCAAATAAAATTCTACTTTTTACTAGTATGTTTAATGCCATGTTGTGTACTAATTCTGAAAAATATAAATAGCTGATTTTTTTGTTTTATTGAAATATGTAATTATTGGAAGTTATAAAAAGGCATTTATTTTATATATATAAATACAAGGCAACTGATTATCATAACAACATATATGAATGATTATGTTTTCAGTACATTTTAAAATTTAAAAATAAGTCACAGATTCTGTCAAAACTCTAATTTTTCATCACTAGCTTTTAAAATATAATTAAGTTTTCTTAGCTATTGTTTTTAAGTGGAATTTACTGATTTCAACAGAGAAAAGCACTGGTCTATGTGATTTTAGTACAATTAAAATTTTCTGCACCTCACAAATTCAGTAAAAACAAAACAAGAGCATCTGACTACAGGGAAGTGATCTGATGACCTGTCTGGGCATCTTCACTGTGCCTGTGGGAACTGCACTGTGAGTACTCTAAGATGCTCTAAGTCTGTTTACCATGACTCATACTGCAGCTGCTTTTAATTATTTACCAATGAGAAACCTGAATTTATGCCAAACATCAAGAAGGAAGATAGTGGTAAATGCTGAATATGCCATTTTGATTTTGTGTGTATGTGGGGGTACACTTGATTTCCATTGATATGAATCTTTTTGTAAAATTAAAATTTTATACTTTTTGCTTTGATGCCCATTCTAGATTATACATTTGAGCTAAAGGAATTTTTCTCCTTCAATTCTTGAGTAGCTGGAACTCTAGGTCTATGTTATTGTGAATAAACTTATTTGTTTTTCTTACATATAAATTTATGTTCTGAGCAGATGATTCTTTTGTATGGATCAGACTCTTTGCAAGAAGTCCCCACTGTATATAATAAAAGTTTACTGACAAAGGAGTTTATAATATTTAGATTCATAAAAGTTTTAGAAATTGCTTTGAGGGAAAAAAGCTAGAACTATAGAAATAAAATTATTTCTATAATTTATTATAGCTCTTGGTCAATATTTATTCTTATAATTTTATTTGCCCAATGCATCGTAAGTTAATTAATTAATTAGTTAATGGCACAAGATTTTGCTTTGTGGCCCAGGCTAGACTCAGACTTGTTAACAATCCTTCAACATGAGTGCTGCATGTTTGTTAATTTTTTTTCTGTTTCTATTAGCATTTTGATATTGGTTTAAAAATTATAGCTTTGATGCTGTTGTAGGACTCCTAGAGAAAGCTGATACTTTAGTCTACTGTGAAATGTGTGTTTGTGATGAACTTTTCTACAGTGCTTTGCAAGGGAAAAGTATATTAACTTTAGTTTAATATACTTTATATTTATATACTTTATATTATATACTTTTTAGTTTAGTTTATGTACTTTACAGTACATTGTATGACTTTGAATAATGAAGCATTGATGATAACTAAGATGTCATATGGAAAATGGTTGTCTTCCATCCTTTTTAAAGACCTAATGAGAATTTGTTTCAAAATAGAAAAGGAACCTAAACCTTCCAGAGGAACAAAGTGAAGAAGTAGGATTCTTTGAATGAAACTTTAGAAATGGGTGAATTGTGGGAAAAATTATCTTTCAATTTTTAAAAATTTTTTTATTGGTATATACAATGTTTAGGACACAAATCTTTGACTTGTGAAATATGTTTAATGGTTCTAATAGCTACTTTCTTTATAGATGAGACAAAATACCTGAAGGAAACAACTTAAAGAAGGAGAGGTTTATTATGGCTTGCAATTTGAGGCGATGCCATTTTTTTCATGTGAAAGAAGGCATGGTGGTACATTTGGTGGTGCCCAGAGCTTGAGATCAGGAAGCAGGGAAGACTCAGGCAAGAACACAGGCTGGACTATACCCTATGTTTGTTCCCTCAGAGATAACACATGTACAGTGAGATCCCACCTACTAAAGATTCCATAACTTTCCTAAATAATGCCATTGGCCAAGGACCAAGTTTTCAACATATAAACAAACTGGGGTATTCTGCATTTAAACCATAGAATAGTTTAATGGAAAGCTCTAAACATAGATCAGATGCCTGTGACCTATATAACTATGTTTTGGAAACCCACTGGGAGTGATGGGAGATTAAGGTAGACACATCAAAAGACCTAAATGAGAAACCTCAAACACTTAAACACTTATAAGAAAACAATGGCAATACCTTACATGATTTAGGCATAGGAAAGGACTTTCTGAATAGGAGTCAGTTTGCCTGAGAATTAAGGCCAATAATTGATAAGCTGGACTTCATAAAACTAAATGTTACCAGGCAGTGGTGGCACATGCCTTTAATCCCAGCACTTGGGAGGCAGAGGTGGGCGGATTTCTCAGTTCGAGGCCAGCCTAGTCTACAAAGTAAGTTCCTGGACAGCCAGGGTTATACAGAGAAACCCTGGCTTGAAAAAAAAAAAAAAAAAACTTTTGCACAGCTAAAGAAACAGTCAGTGGAGTGAAGAGAAAGTCTAGGAATGGGAGAGAATCTTTGCTAGCTATATATCTGACAGAGAATATACAGAATAATAAAGAATTTAAAAAAACCAAAAAGTTAAATAATAATAATAAACAAACAAGCAAACAAAACCCATCTTCAAATAAAGAAAACAAATGACCAATTAAAAAAATAAGCCTGAGACCTGAATAGAGAGTTCTCAAAAGAAAGGGAAAAAAGCTAAGAAATATCTCAAAAGCTGTTCATTGTCTCTAACAACTAGAGAAATATAAATCAAAACAATTTTGAGATTTCAAAACAATTTTGGGATTTCCTCTTATCCCAGTGAGAATAACAAAGATCAACAAAAGAATGGATAACAGATGCTGGAGGGGATGAGGAGCAAAGAGAACCCTTGTTCACTGTTGCTATGATTGCAAACTGGCCCAGTCACTTTGGAGCATTTTTGAAATGCTAAAAATAAATATACCATTTGATCCACCTGTACCTTTCCTTGGTTTATGCCCAAAGGACTCAACATCCTATTTCACAGATAGTTGTTCAACCATGTTCTATTTACATGGTTATAGTTAGGAAATGGAAACTATTTAAATGTTCTGCAGCTGAAAAGCAGATAATGAAAACGTTATGAATACACTGTGCTATATATACCAGCTATAAAGAAAAATGAAGTCATGAACTTTGCAGGTAAATGGATGGAACTAGAAATGATCATATTGTGTGAAGTAACCCAGACTCAGAAAGGCAAATGTCACATTTTCTCTCTCAGCTGAGGCTCCTAGATCCAAATTTTCAGATGTAAGTACGTATCTTGGAGTAAGCAGAAACCAGGAAAGAAGGAACAGCAGTGCCAAGTACAGGGAGGGGGAACAATAGAGAAGGAGACAAGCGATCAGATGGAGGAAATGGGAAAAATGAGAGGCTCTAATTAGGGAGGGGGAAGGAAGATAAATACAGAAGAATGAAGGTAAAATAACAGTAAGACTGAAAAAGTCATAATGAATCATACTATTAACTAGCTAATTAAAAATTTCTGTAATACAACTGAGTCTGTGTCTAAATATATACATATAGTTTAAATGGAAATTTCCTATCTGGGCTGACAATGCCTTCTCTAAGGCCAATGCACTTCAGACACAGGGCTCAAAGACCTCTGAGTTGGAACTGACTTGAAATCCTTCTCCCTGAGTACTAGATTTCATTGTACCAGAAGACACCATGCATCCTTCCAAAGGCAGAAAGCAACCATCAGTGCTACCCATCTGTGATGCCCATGAACAACAATGACCATCATGACACAATAATCCTCAGGATGCAATAGTGGCACACAGATCTTGGCAGTAATTGGACTTAAGCTCTCTAATTGGACTTAAGACCTTTTCAACAAGAGGAAAATTATGCCTGGTAATGGAAACCTAGCCAACTACCCAGGGCTAGGAAATCTTGGATTTTAAAGAATCTACAACTTCCTTTTACTAAACCAGCATAGTCCTTAACTACATTATAAATATTTGTCTTTATGCCCACAGATGAGTGTAGTCCTGTATCAAGGAAACTTCTCTTTGCAACCGATAGAGACCATTACCACAACCAATCAAAATGCATAGTTGTGGAGCCCAGTACCAATGGATACATCTGCAATGTAACTCCTGTACCTAAGGCTCAAAAATTATTACAGAAGATGGGGCAGAAAGATTTTAAATCAGGATCAGGGAGTTTGCTATGAGATATTGTCTCTTAGGAATTTCAGAATCCACACCTATAAAGTCTCATCAACATAGCTGCCTAAATATGAGCTGAACATGGACCACAACAATAGACTTAGTAATGTGGGCAGGGGTGCTGGGGGCCTTCCCTGGTCAAGGGTCAGGTGGCTTGCAGAGGTGGTAAGGAGTGAGCAAGGGGAGGGAGGGAGTCAGGTGATGGTCAGGGGAATCTTTTAGCTCTGACTTACTAGCAATCAGACTGCTTTTTTATTTATACAGGTTTCAAAGAACAAAGATAGACCAATGATTGTCCAAAAAAGTACAGATTATGTGTTTGATTTTTCATTACATGTCCAGTCACAACTAGAAAATACAAACAGAACAGATTGTATTATAATTATTAGCCCTAAAACTCCAATTTAAAGAAACTAAAGGGAAAAAAAGAAAAAAAAGAATGTAAAGAATGTCTCCTCCAAAGCAAACACATTATTATATGACAGCCTGCTGTTAGGTTGGCAGTGTTTGTGGTTTTAAAGCACTACTGACAAATAGAAAATATCTGATCTGGTCCTTTTATGAATAACAAATACTAATACCTAATTTCTTTTACTATGTTTTATCATCTACACTATAAAGTAGGAAAAGTTTAGCCAATCTATCCTCTTCAGGAGTGTACTCTGTATGACCCCCTATCTTTAAACTACATTTTCAGAAAACTCTAAACCTATAATTTAAAAAAAGACTTTGAACTGTAACCTATTCTTCTGGCCAGTCAGAGTTTGCCAGTTGTCTCTGTTTATCCTGCACCAATTATACTGTTTGAGCTTACTCAGAGGCAGATACCTCCAAAAGATTCCTGGAGTAATGGTCTCATCCAGCTATGTGCTTCTCTGTGCTTAATGATATAAGGAAGACTTCCAGATAGTGGCCAGATAAAATTAATTTTAGGATTTTCCTAAAAAGACTCAGACATAATTTTCCTTAGGAAAAGACATAAAGTGAATCATAATGTAGAAAGTCACCAGGAATGCAGTATGTATAGACCAAAACCCAAAAGTTAGAAAATGAGGGACAGCAACTGTAGCATGCAGCTCAGCTTTGCTGGAACTGTGCCAAGCAGCTGTGCTGGCTTTATGATTCTTGCCCTTTTCAGTGGATGTGGCTATTCCATGGCTTGGGACATGGGGGAGCCCAGGAGGCCTCAACCCTACACAAAGAACTATAGGCAACTAAGAAATGGTAGAGAGAGAAATCATCTTCTGTACAAAAGAGCACATCAGTCGGCTTTTTGGTACCAAATGATCAACCCTGAAAACATACATACAAGTAGCATTGTATGGATTGAGCGTGTTGTGCTTTTGTATTTAGGAGTGTGTGTATGTGTGTGTGTTTATGTGACAACAATTAATGAGAAGAGACCATGAATTTGCAGGAGAGTCCAAGGAGAGGTATATGGAAGGGTTTGGAGGGAGGAAAGGGAAGGGGAAAATTATGTAATTACATTATAATCTCAAAAAAAAAAAAAAAGAAAGAAAGAATTAAGAAAGACACAAGTAACATGAAGCTAGGATGAGATGGGCTGTTTGCTTTGATGGAGATACACCAGCGGCCTGAATGTTCAGCATGTTGAATATTCAGGATATTCTATATAGCATGAATGAGGAAGCAGGTTAACTAATCTTGGTAGGACATTGCTGTAAGGGATCAATCTAAGGGTATGTATGTGATCATGCAGTCTTCTAGGATGAGGAAGTTGTAGTTTATACTTTTTACATATTTTGTTTTTAGCTAAAGGTCATACTCCATACTCAGACCAAAGGAAAGCCTGGCCATTCCTGTGTGTTTGAGGCATTGGTTTTCTTGACCTGGCTGTGTTCATGTCAATGATATATGCTTACATAGGACTTATCCACTCTCCATAGTCACATTTCTATAGTACCAACTTTTGTTATTTTCAATGAGATTTACTCAATTTCAGGAGATTATTTGTAAATTACTTGCTAGGAATGTGTTGTGTACGTAAATCTGTCCAAACGGTGTATGTCTGCACTAAGAGTATCCGTGGATAATGGCTATTCCTTTTTCATCTTTTACCATCTGACAGGAAAATCAGAGATCCTACATCACTACCCCACTAGTAGAGTTTTTTCCCTAAAACCTGGGAGATAATTTCATAAAGAAATCCAACCAGACAGTGGTGGTGCATGCCTTTAATCCCAGCACTTGGGAGGCAGAGGCAGGTGGATTTCTGAGTTTGAGGCCAGCCTGGTCTACAGAGTGAGTTCCAGGACAGTCACGGCTATACAGAGAAACCCTGTCTCAAAAAAACAAAACAAAACAAAAAAAACCCAAAAAAACAAAGAAAAACAAACAAACAAAAAACCAAAAACTAAAAAGAAATCCAAGAAAAAAATATTTTTGCCTGTTTTAGATGATTACTTATTTCACATTTTATACCACTTATATGAATATTTTAATATTAATCACAAATCATAAATAACTCTCATGTTTAAAAATTGTTAATTTGTGTGTATTTGTGTGTGTGTGTGTATGTGTGTGTATGTGTGTATACTCATGTGTTAGTGATAGATGGGAAATTCGAATATTCTTTTTGGATTCTTAGTCTCATTAAATAAGACATTCAAATTCAAGCTCAAGAACAGTTTTACTAGAGTTTAAAAGAAAAACCCCAGGCAAGCTGTAAATATTTTAGTAGCTGCTCAGAGGATGAGAACCAAATAAGAGAAGGAAACCAGACACATGGCAGACAAGCAGCAACATGGCAAGGAGGGAGGCCTTTAAATGTTGAGGGAAAGCCCAAAGTGCAAAGGGAAGTATGCTTTGAGAAGAGATAAAAGAAGGAAAAGGAGAACTTATTTTTTTCTAAGTAGTTCAGAAAAACATACAGACTTCTAAGTTCCCTGCAGCCATGAAAACTGTTGAACTGATGGAGTGGGGATTCTAGAAAAAGAGAATTATCTTATTAAGGAACTAATTATTTCACCTATGTCTCCTGCATGGTTTAAAGTGAGCCCTTTTAGCCAAAGTGATTCGACCAGTCTAACTTCAGTGCTAGCTTTCCACCAAGCCAGAGATTCTATTCTCTTGATTACAGATCATTTTACTATAAGAGCAACATGTGTGTGGAGGTCAGAGGATAATGTGCAGGAATCAGTTCTCTCTCTTTGCTATGTGGACCCCAGGGATTGAACTCAGGTGGTCAGGTCTGATGGCAGGTGCCTTTACACACTTCTCATACTTTTTAGAAATAGTTTGCGTGCAGTTTTCCTCTGCTTTAAAAAAGTTACTTACTTTTTTTTTCTCAGTAAAAGATTTTATCTTTTTAACTTTTATTACATTATGATAAGAAAAGTTACATGATTTCAATTTATCTGAATTTGTTAACAT